>NW_018744240.1:1252346-1374846 GCF_001683475.1 Chenopodium quinoa
TTTATAACGGTTTTTTATGACGGTTTAAACGGTTTCGGTTTGTAAAACGGTTCGGTTTATTTTCGGTTCGGTTTCCTTTCCGGTTCGGTTTAGATTTGGTTCGGTTCTAAAACGGTTTAACGTTATTCGGATCGGTTCGGTTTCGAGTTTACTAAAATGCGGTTCGGGTCGATTTTCGGTTTCAAAAAATCGGTTTTTAATCGGTTCGGTTCTCATTCGGATCGGTTTGAATCGGTTCGGTTTCACCGGTTCGGTTCGGTTTTTGACAGTGCTACTTATAAAGTATAATACATACAAGGTTGTGTTTAATTTATTTTGATTTGTTATGATATTCAATTAGATAACTTAGAAGAAAATTAGTCAAAATTAGTTTGGTTAAGTTAAATCAAATATGACATACGAGTACATGTCTTCTACATTTTCATATAAAGATGAATTAGTTAGTTAGATTTAACTAATATTCAACAAAAAATGTTCAAGGAAGACAAATTCATACACAATGTTTCAACAAATTTAAGTATTTTATCTACTAGTTCTTTGCCCGAGCAATGCTCGGATATTCACTGAAAAAATTACAGACTATTTTTATGAATTATTCTAAGTTTGTATTTGTTTATAGGTTTTGTATACATTTAAATATCTATTTACGTTATCAAATTATTACAAATGAGACACATTAATATAGAGTATCTCTATGTTTGTAGTTTGCTGACAAATTATGAATTTAATATTAAGTTAAAATCCTTTTTTTAGTAGGAAATGAACAATTCATTTTATAGATTAACGAATGAAGATTCAAGGGAGTATAGAAGATTTCTAATCTTAATATATAATTAAAAAAAAATTAGTTTGGTGGTTTTCTATTTGCAACAATAAATTCAGCTGAATTGATTTAGAAATTGGAAATTTTGAATTTTAACACCACAAAAAAACACGAAAATGGTTTTTAACACTACAAAAAGAAAAAAAAACTTTTATTTTAAAACCGCAAAAAATTCACAAAATTTGATATTACCAACACTTACCAATTTCCGTTTAAAAATCCGTTAAGGGGGTCTACTGTGCCACGTGTTGGCATATTATTAGTTTTAAAAAAAAAACCCTAAAACTAACCCAGCCACCCACTTCGCCACTGCCACATTGCCGCCACTACACTACCATAACAACCCCGTTCCCCGCCCCAGCCACTAGAATCTCCACCCTTTCCCTTTCCCCCTCCCTATAATATGTAACCCTACCCCAACAGCCACCAAAAACGAGTGGTCGTTTTTCAGACCATCAATAACGGTCGAAATTAACCAGTATAGAGTTGAAATCGGCCGATTTTGACCATTTACAACCATTTTTGGTGGCGATTTTTTTCGTGGTTCGTAAATTGCCGGCCGTATTTGGTGGTTGTTTAGGGGAGGCTGCCAGTTCTGGGGTGGGGGGAAAGGAAGGGGAGGAATTTCCGATGGATGGGGCTTGGAAAGGGGGTATCGGAGATGGAGCAGCGGCGACCGGCAGTGGGTGTGGGTGACTGGGGTTAGTTTTAAGGTTTTTGTTTTTTTTAAACCAAATATACGCCGACATGTGGCACAATAGACCCCACTAACGGATTCCGTCTAAGAAATAGTTAAGTGCCGGTAAAAGCCAATTTTTTCAAATTTTTGGTGGTGTGAAAATAATATTTTTTTTTTTGTTTTTTTTTTGGTAGTGTTAAAAATCAAATTCGTGTTTTTTTGTGGTGTTAAAATTCAAAATTTCCTTAAAAATTTGAAGGGTAAAAAATTACTAATTTACTATGACTACGTTATTTGTTATTTTAAAACTTTTTTAATCAGTTATCTCACTTTTTTTTTATTTATTATTTATTAATAAAAAAAAAGTCTTTATTTATTTAAAGCACTCACTGGCGGAGCCAGCAAGGGACAGGGGGGACAGCTGTCCTCCCACTTTGTTTTTTTTTTTTTAAAAAAAAAAAAAAAAAAAAATTGTTTATATATATTTCTTTTGTTAAATAAGTTATATGAAATAAGATAGAGCAGTGGTCTAAGTTCTAGCAATAGGGATTTGTTGTGGAGTGGACGCGGGATCAAACCTTGTTCTTTTTTTCTTAGTTTTTAATGTAAAATAATAATATCAATAAACCCCAAAATTCTGTTGCAGTCATTTTCTTTCTTTCTTTCTTTTTTCCTGTATTTTTTAATGCAAAATAATATAGTAAACTCAAATAATTTTTCTACTTAACAATTATGCCATATATTAATTTAAATAATTCAATTTAAAAGTCCCTCGCCTAGGGTTTGCTCTTGTCCCTCGTCTAGGGTCTGGTTTCTGTTCTGTTTCGTAGGTTCTTAGTGGTTTTCAGCTCGATTTCTGCTGTTTCCCCCCTGATTTTTCTTGGCCTTTATTTCCTTTGCAAGCAATGGAGCCTCAATTGTTGAATGAATTGGAAAATTTACGTTTATCTAAGGAAGAGAACAAGTTAATTGGCAAATCTGATGTTTGCGATGTTGATGATGATACGAAAAACTCGAATTTCCCTAACCTTGGTAGGGAAATTGTTGACGGTGAGGCCGTATAAAGTCGAAGCTATGAAACGCACCCTGCTGAATGTTTGGAGAGTTCGAGACAATGTGGCGATTCGAATGGTGGAAACGAATTTGTTCGTTTTTCAATTCTTTAGCAAAGATAATAAGAACAGAGTTCTTGAGGGCTGTCCTTGGTTTTTCGATAAGGAACTCCTGCTGCTGACTGAAATTTCGGGTGATGAGCAACCCTCAAAGGTTCAATTTGGGAGCTTCCCTTTCTGGCTCAGATTGCGTGATGTTCCGTTTAATAAGAGAACAACTGATTTTGCCTTTGGAATCGGTGAACATCTAGGAGGGTTTATAGAATATGATGACTCAGACCCTCTTGGATGGAATGAATACCTCTACGTGAAAGTGCAAGTGGACATTAATAAGCCCCTTCGTAGGGGGGTTAAGGTTGCGACTAGACGACAAGGGTCAAAGTGGTGTGGTATTCAATACGAACGTCTGGCAGATTTTTGTTACTATTGTGGCCGAATTGAGCACACTGACATTAATGTCAGTATGTTGAGGAGGAGGTTGTTAAGAAGGGGGTGGTATATGAGTACGACCTTGGCTTGGAGCTTCGCCAAAGAAACCGGCTCGACTATCGATTTTTGAGCGCGAAAAGGAGAAGGAGTGGCTAGCTAAACTTAAGAGTCAGGCTACGGTGAAACTCCCTGGTTATCATGACCCAAATGTGATCCGCAAGGGACCTCCGGTGGCTATCCGGAAACTTGTCTTCTCGCCTTTAAGGGAGGTTGGAACTGTGAAACTACACAAGGATGAATTAATCAGCAGAATGTACATCTAGGGGCCTCTAATGAGGGGACTACGGTTGCTGCCAGTGAAAATAATGTTGTGACATCCAGGTTTCTTCCTCACATCCAGATCAAAGACAATGCAAACCGCTCTGATAATTCCTCTCCCCCTATTAACCCGATACCTGAGGTTGACCCCCATGTGACATCAATTTTGGAGTTAGAGAAGTTTGCGCTTGGAGCGAAAAAAGGAGGAGGCTCTCACGATAAGACATGGAAACGAGTTGACAGAGATATGGATACCGATATGGGAAAGCAACCCTTCCAATGGGAAAAGAAAGCTTCATGATTTTTCTGTTGAAGTGGAAGCGAGTGAGACTTCTGTTGGAAAGCGATTCAAAGCAAGCTCTGAGGTGACTTCTCTTTCTACTAGTCCGGCGGAGGTTGACATGGATCAACCCCGCCAAGACCAGTGAGTACTCTATGTTGGAACTGCAGGGGGCTTGCTAGCCCTCGTGCAGTTAGGGCACTACGGAAGTGGTGTTCTTCTTTAGTTCTTGATATTTTATTTTTGTCTGAAACAAAAGTTAATAAAAGCATTGCTGAGAATGTTAATTTTAGTTTCAATTTTCCGTATTCTTTTGGTGTTAGTACTATTGGTAGATCTGGAGGTTTATGTATTTATTGGAGGGACTGTGTGGTTTTTCTCTTATTTCTTTCTCCCAAAATCATATTTTTGGTGATGTTAAGCTTGAGTCGGGCGTGTCTTAGCGTTTTGTTGGTTTATATGGTTGGACGAAGTCTAGTAATAAACACAAAACTTGGTCCCTTATTAGACAATTATGTGATGATGTTGAGGGGCCTATTTTGTTTGGTGGTGATTTAAATGAGATTTTGTCGTCTGATGAAAAGGAGGGTGGAGTTGATAATGAGAGAAGAGCTTTACCAGATTTTCTTAAAGCGCTTCATGATTGTGATCTTAGGGACTTGGGGTATGAAGGGCAATGGTTTACATGGGAGAAAGGTCGGACTATGCAAACTCTTATTAGGGAGAGGTTGGATCGTTTTGTGGCAAATGGCCTTTGGTTCGAGCTTTCTCTCAACCCGGTGATGGATAACATGGCCCACAAAAAATCTGATCATTCACCAATTTTCCTGAAATTTGGTGAACATAGGAGGAAAAAGAAGAGAAAAAAGAAGAAGGGGTTTCGTTTCGAAACTCATTGGCTGTTGGATGGGGAATGTGAGGAGGTTGTGCGTGGGGCTTGGCGTGACATTACTGGTGGGGTGGAGGACCGTATAAAGAGGGTGGCGGGGGACTTGAAGAGGTGGAGCAGTTGCAAGTTCAAGGGTTTGGAAGTGCAAATTGACAAGCTCGAAAAAGATCTGAAAGAGGCGCAAGGGAAGGTGGTGTCAGATGAGTCTCTTGCTAAATGTGCTGACATAGAAAAAAAGCTTGAGGAGCTTTTTGATAAGCAGGAAGCCTACTGGTACTTGAGGTATAGGGTCTCAGAAATCAAAGACGGGGATCGCAATACCAAATATTTCCACCATAAAGCCTCTCAGCGCAGGAGCAAAAACGAAATAAAAGGTCTCTATGATGCCGAGGGTAACTGGAAAGAAGAGCTAGAAGATATTGAGAAAATTGTCTAACCATTCTATAAGAATTTATTTTCTGCTAGCACACCTTCCGAGGATGCGTGCACTAGAGTTCTCGAAGCAACTGAGAGACTTATGACTCCAGACATTAATTCTGAGCTTATGCGCCCGTTTTCAAAAGAGGAGATTTTTACCGCTCTTAATCAGATGCACCCTTGTAAGGCTCCGGGTCCTGACGGTATGCATGCTATTTTTTTCTAAAATTTCTGGCATATTGTTGGTGATGATGTTTCCAGACTTGTTAGTAGTATATTGCAGGGTAATGAGTCAATTGGTCCTATTAATTATATAACATTGTGCTTATCCCAAAAGTGAAATCTCCTACTCTAGTGTCAGAATACACTACTACAAAATTGGCCAAAAGAATCACTAAAAAGAAACCCCTTTTATCAAATAAGGGGTTTCTTAATAAAAGAAACTTGTTTTCTCAAATAAGGGGTCTCTTATACATGTAAATAAGAAACCCCTTCTAAAAAAATGGTTCCTTATATATTTCTATAAATTTACTTCTATTTAAGAAATCACTTTTACAAAAAGGGGTTTCTTAGATTAAGTTTTTTGTAATGGGAAGCATTTTTTTTTAAAAAAAAAAAAAACCCTAACAACCCCTCGTATTCTCACGCCTCTTTTCTCTGATCTCCTTCTCTCTTCTCTCCATTCTCAATCTCACGCCTCTTTTTCTCCCTCTCTCTCCTCTCTCCATTTCTCACCCATGGAACTCCTCTTTTCTCTCTCTCCTTTCTCCATTTCTGGGGTGCGAAAGGGGTGGTGACGCGAAATGGGTGGTGGTGCGAAGTAGTCGCGAAGTGATTGTGAAATGGTGGTGGTGGTGCGTGGGTGTTGTTGGGGTTCCGAACCCAACAATACCAGCTACCCCGGCCACAATTCGAACCCAACAACCACCCCTAATTTCAATTCAATCCAAATTCAAGGTGGGTTGGGGGTTAAATTCGACCCAGATTCGTGATGATTGGGCGAAGTTGGTCGTGGTGGCTAGGAGAATTCGTCGTGGCTAGTCTAGGTGAATTTGGCGCTGAATTGGGTGGGTTTGTGGTGGTCTTGTGGTCGAAATGCAAGGTGGGTTCATGGTGGCCTAGATTGTGGGTGGTTATGGTGGGTGGAAAATCTTGTCAAATTGCTCCACGCTTTCACTCTCCTCCCATCCCTGAATCATAACATTAAACCCAAGTTATAAAATGGTGGTGGTGGTGTGTGGGTGTTGTTGGGGTTCCTCCCACCCACCATAACTCGAAACCCAGAAAACCTCACCCATCCTCTCTCAAAACCCATCTCGAAACCACTGAAAACCCCCACCCCACCACCGGGGTGTTTGGAGTGGTGTTTGTAGTGGGTTTTGTGGGTTATGGGATGGGTTACGGGGATGAGGGTTTCGGTAGTGATTGGTTAAGGGATAGGTGGTTTTGGCTGGGGGAGGGGCAACAAGGAGGTTTACCACTGAGAGAAACACCCACAACAACACACCGAGCAACACCAACAACAGCGCAGCGCAACACCAACACCGACAACAGCGCAACACCAATTCAGATTTTAATTACTTTTATTTTATTTTTTTTAAGTTTGTGTGTGTTGGTAAATGTTAAATTTCATATTTTTATTTTTTTTTTTAACTTAATTTCATATCTAATTTTAATGATTTGCGCAGGTGGTTTAATTGGTAGTGAGTGTTGGTATTTGGTGGATGCATGCGCGTGGCTGGTGGTGCGCGTGGGTGGGGGATAGTGGTGGAACGCATGGAAGCAGCAAAATTTTTATTGATTTTATTATTAATGTATTTTTATTTTATGAAAATGTAATATTACAACTATTGATTAATGAAAATATTTATATTTATATTGCAATATATATGAGTAATTTTTTTTAATTTACGAACAAATCAAATAGACCCCCTCTTAGAAAAGTGGTTCCTTAAGTACATATAAGAAACCCCTTTTCTGAAAAAAGGGGTTCTTTTAATATTATGATTTAGTAATTCCAGGAGCATTTAAAAAACCCTTTTTCTAAAAAGGGGTTATTTAATTGGATCAAACAAACCCCCTAAAAAAAGTTAGTTTCTTAACGTAAGAGACCATTGAGCTTGAGACCCCCTCTAAAATGGTTTCTTATGCCAATTTTAGGGGGTTTCTTTTCATGTTTTTGTAGTAGTGATATAGGCCTATTGCTCTCTGCAATGTGTTGTATAAAATTGCTTCGAAGACCATTGTGATGAGACTTAAATCTATTCTCCCTGACATTGTTTCAGAGAATCAGAGTGCTTCTGTTCTTGGCCGACTTATTACTGACAATGCACTCATAGCCCTGGAATTGTTTCATACGATGAAGACGAGATGCAGCAGTAAAAGAGGCATGGTGTCTATGAAGCTGGATATGAGTAAGGCCTACGACAGGGTGGAGTGGAATTTTCTGGAAAAATTGCTCTTGAAAATGGGTTTTGCGAACAGATGGGTGGCGACAATTATGGATTGTGTGCCTTCGGTTAAATACTCCTTTATTGTCAATGGGATGTTTATGGCTCAGTTTCCCCCATGAGGGGTCTCAGGCAGGGAGACCCTCTTTCTCCATATTTGTTTATTCTTGTTGCAGATGCTTTTTCGGGTTTGATGCGAAAAGCTTTGATGCGGAAAGCTTTAATTGATGGTTCTATTCATGGAGCCAGAGCTAGCCGCAGAGGTCCGGAAATTTCTCACCTTCTTTTTGCAGACGATAGTCTTCTTTTTGCAAAAGCCAACCGAAGGGAGTGTTCCTAGATTGTTGAAATTCTCAACATATACGAACAAGCTTCTGGTCAGTAAATTAATTATGAAAAATCGGAGGTCTCTTTTAGTAAAGGAGTGAGTGTTTCTGTGCAAGAGGAATTATTGGGGGTGTTGGCTATGCGTCGGGTTGATAAGCATGAGAAATACTTGGGGATTTCGACAATAATTGGTAGATAAAAAAAGACAATTTTTGCAGCCCTCAAGGATAGAATATGGAAGAAATTGTCAGGGTGGAAATAAATTTTTTTATCGAGAGCAGGTAAGGAAATTCTCCTCAAATTTGTTATCCAAGCCATTCCGACTTACATTATGGGAGTCTATAAAATTCCGGTAGGGGTTATTGGGGAGATTCATGCTATGATGGCTCGCTTTTGGTGGGGAAATGATACTACCCGAAAGAAAGTTCACTGGAAGAGTTGGAAGGATCTTTGTACTCCTAAGTGTCTAGGGGGCATGGGTTTCAGGGACTTAAGAGTCTTTAATGATGCCCTTCTTGGTAGACAAGCATGGAGGTACCCGAACTCTCTTTTAAATAAAGTGCTTAGAGCGAAGTATTATCCAAATAAAACTTTTCTTAGCTATTCTTGGAGGAGTATTTGGTCCTCGAAGGCTCTTATGAAGGAAGGTTTGATGTGGAGAGTAGGGAATGACACCTCTGTGAAAATTTGGGAAGACCCTTGGGGTGATAATGGTGAAAGCAGATTTATTACTTCCCCTTTTTCTAATGAGGTAACCTTGGTGAGCGATTTAATTAATTTCGACTCATGTGACTGGGATGTTCAACGCATTGAGCATATTTTCAACCCTGTTGATGTGCATAGCATTCTCGCTATTCCGTTAAGCTCGAGGTTGAGATCGGATTCTTTGGGGTGGGCTTTCTCCATGGATGGTGTTTACTCGGTCAAGTCACCTTACATGCTCGGAAAGTCTTGCAACCTTGACAATTTTCACAAGGCTTGGGTTGACATATGGAAGCTTGATGTCACCCCTAAGGTTAGACATTTCCTTTGGCGTGCTTGTACTAGTACCCTCCCCATCAGATCATACCTTCATTATCGTCACATGTCAGACGTTGTGGACTGCCCTTGGTGTGAGGGTAAGCCCGAAACTTTCCAGCACACTTTCTTTGATTGTCCTACTGTAAAGGATTTATGGCTAGAGTGTGATTGCATTGAGATGTCTCTATGGCCTAATGGAATGACTTTTCTAGAATTGATTGAGTCTTGGAGTAAATTAGAAGCAAAGAAGATGTGTAAGGGCGTGATCTTGATGTGGTATATATGGAGCAGAAGGAATGAAATGGTTTTCAATGGCAAGGAAACCTATCACCCAACGATTGTTGATCGTGTTTCTCGTCTCGCTGCGGACTGCCAAAAGTATGCTCATAAAATATATGGAGGCATAAGGAAGGCAGCTGGTAGTAGCCCGAAAATATGGAAGCCCCCACCTGAGGGAACCATCAAGCTGTACTGCGATGCTTCCTTGCGAGATGAGGGCTGGGTGGGGCTTGGTGTCATTGCTAGGGACTAGAAGGGGGAGGTGCTCTGCCTCAAGACGCGTCAGAGCCTATTGGACGCCAATAATCGCTGAAGGGAAGGCTGTTGCTTTCGCCATTAAGCTCGCCAAAAGCCACGGCCTGTCAAACATTATCATTGAAGCTGACAACCAAGTGCTTATCAAGCGCTTAAGCAAGGAGTCGATTTTCTTTACTGATTTGGACAGCATTTTAGATGATATTTTATCTTCTTGTGTTGTTTTTAATTCCGTGATTTGGTGCCATGTTAGACGGGATGGGAACTCTGTTGCCCATAATTTAGCCCGGTTAATGCCTTTCGGTGTAGAACAAATATGGGAAAATCGTTGTCCTTGTGAGGTTTCTCCCTATGTTTTGATGGATAAATTATCAATACAAGGCACCCTTTGCTTCGTCTCAAAAAAAAAAAAAAATTCAAATTGTAGTTTTGCATGAATAATGGCCCTTAATTCTGATTATAATAAAGAATTATGAACTGTGCATTAAATTAGCTACATTTAATGTTTGAATTCTTCAAAAATTCTAAACCCATAATCACATATTAATGGAGGAAGAATTTGTACATGATGTTAGATTATTTAGATTAAGTACTTCGTATTTTGGAAAGTTTGAGTTGTAATACTTATTTAAGTATATGTATGTTATAGCATTTTTGTCCAACTAAGCGATTTAAATTTGTCCCCCCGATTTAAAATTTCTGGCTCCGCCATTGATGTAAAGTTGTTGTTATTGTTCTATATTTTAGGGGTTGTTTAGGCTGTAGATTTTTTTAAAAAATAAATAATCTTATTATTTTTTAAGGAAAAAAAAAAATTGGCTGGAAATTTTTTTGTTGTGGACACGACAATTGTACTTTTGGAATAGTTCTGGTGATTACTTAAAAATAAGTATCAAAATAAAATAAATTCCGACTATATAAATTGAGACAAAATAAGTTTCAATAAGTTGCTACACACTTGTGCAAGCAAAAGAAGGTTTTTTTTTTTTTTTTTTTTTGGAACAAGCAAAAGAAGTTAAATACTCCCTAAGTTTTTAGGGGTTAAAATAAGGTACTTATAGAAGAGAACACACTCAAAAAGTGCAAATAAAATGAAGTACTATATGGATAATGGATATTATCAATTCATCATTTTATTACTCATATATTACCAACATTGGAGTATATGAGTAGTGCAAAAAATTTTAAAAATACTTCTATTTACTGGATAAATGAAGGGTGTAATTTTTTTTTGCCAAAATCTCATCGTTATAAATATAGGGTGTAATAAGGAACAAATGAAGTATTTATTTACCTACTTAAATGGGTACGATGTACTCGCAGTATGTACTAGTACTACGTTTGACGACTTTCCTTAAAAAAAAAGGAAAAAAAATTAAAATTGATGGCTCATTAAAAAGTCGTATTTAAATGCATAATTTTGTAATCCGCGTCATCACATTAATGTGGTCGCACCCAACAGGCCAACACCATTAATATCAGAAACTGAAACATTCCCAAATAGGCAAATAGGCTAGCTATGCCCGTTGCAATGATCAATTTACAACTATACCCCTAACGCCCAAATAAAATTAAATTAAATTAAATAAAGAAAAATATTTTTCTTTGTCTTGTTGTACATCTTTTGTTCACAGGTTAGTTAAGTGCATTATGCATTCTTGGTTGATTGTGGTTTGTACAAGTTCTCTCCAAAAATTAAGCTCGTTACATTTTATGCTGCTTAATAACAATCAAACGTGGACTATATGGTCAATGGACCATTGACTCATTTACACTACTAGACCCAATAAAATATTATACTCCGTAATCTGTTTTAATATTACGTAAGATATTTTTAAATTTGGCATTTTTATCTGACAATAACAAGAAGTATACAAAATGTGATTTGGATTAGAAAAAATGAAATACAGTTCGAAGTAAAAAGAAGATAATTGATCCAATCTTTGAGCCAAAAAGTATAATTTTCTGGTTTATAGTTCATAGATTCTATCCTATGCAAAATCCTTTTAAAATCAATATTAAACCAAAATGGTTTTAATTTATTAATTATGTAAAAAAAATAAAAACTACAATAATTCATTTTCACCTTCTACAATGTTAGAAGATAATTATACTGTAATTATTATTAGCCTTTAACTTTATCATTTGATTATTTCAATTGGGTATGTACTCGTAGTTATTCATCCAAACCGTTCTAGTATAAGTTTTGAGTTTTTTTTTTTTTTTTTTTTATCATATATATATATATATATATATATATATATATATATATATATATATATATATATATATATATTTATTTATTTATTTATTTATTTTTGTTCTACCCTCGAATCTTCAAGCATCCGATCTCCAATATGGTTCTACACAGTTTTGGTCTTTTGGATCAATGATCAGCCCTCGTTTGACTTATTTGGACACTATTCAAGTAGTGTAAGCTCAAAAACCATAAACTACTCCTAATGGCTAATACCAGTATAAAATACTCCAGATTTTAACCTATCATGAAAAATACTTGGGATCATACTCGTAAGATAAATAACATTAATGCATTTGACTATATGTTGACTATATGAGGACACAACATAGTCAAGTACAGAGTACTAGTCAACATGGTTCAAACTTTCTGTTGTGAGACTTCTAACATTACCTAGTACAAAATCACTGTATGCCAGAGGACTCATCTGTCATTTTACCTCAGTAGTTTAAAACAAAAATTACTGTAATAAAATTGTAAGAACCATCTCATTAAACATTCTTCATCCATGCAATTGCAAACCCAAGCAAGGGTAAAATCGTCAGTAAAAAGAAAGGTTAAAAAAGGAAAATTTGCAAATTACCACCCAAAAATAGTATCAATTTCTAAATAACCACCCAATTAAAATTTTATTTTAAATTACCACCCACTAAAATAATTTTTTATGCACATTACCACCTTTTTCAATTTTCCGTTTGATTTCAGGTGAGTGGGGCCCACCTAACGGCTAGTAACGGCTATTTTCCCCTTCCTAATTGAATTTCTCCCCGATTTTCCCCTATTTAACATTACTCCTACCCTAATTTGCTATTTGTACATCAAAATTTCCCCAAATTCCTCAAATTTCAGGCCCTTGTATTTGTTGTAACATCTTGAAGAATCGTTAGAGGTGAATTCGCATCAGGTAACCTATTACATTCTTTAAATTTACAAGATACTAATTGTGCTGAAATTGGGGAAAACTTGTTGATTAGTTGATTAGGGTTTACTTTCTTCGCTAGTTAGGATTATTTTCCAATCGAATTGAGGGAAACTAAGTGTTTAGTTAATTAGGGTTAATGTTGTTTGCCCAATTTAGGTGTTTTGTCATTGAATTTCTGTTAGTACTGGGTAAGTTGTGTTTGCAATGTTTACACTTAATTAAGTGCTCTTAGAATTGGTTGAAGCATGTTTTAAGCTGTTATGTTTATTTGTTGTTGGAATTATTGTGGCAGAAATGGAAGAGAATAAGGTGGTTCTCAGATTTAAGTATTTGACTATAGTTATTGACCTTGAATATGAGATTGGCAAAAGTAACTTACAAGATACTGCAATAGCATTTGAAGATCAACTTCGTGATATGGATGATCCTATAGAAGGATCAATTGACATTTTGTACCCCATATTCCAGTACTTATATAAAGGAAAGTATTGGACTTTAGAAGATGATGGAGATTTGTTCAAGATGATTAGGAGATTACCTAATCAGGAGTTTTACACCATACATGTTGGAAGCACAGATGAGCCTGGTTTCTTGGCTGACTGTATACTTGAGTACAGGATGAAGCAAAATGGGACTTGGCCACCCCCTGGTTATCCTGATTATGGTGGCCAACCACCACAGTGAATAGGTGTGAGTAAGCAGTGTTGTGTACTTGGTTGGTTGTTGTTATTGTTGATTTAACTGACTTGTTTTATGCTCATTTTAGGTCTGATAATGTCTTGGAATAACACATCTCCCACAAACCAGAAGAAATGCAACTGTGGCTTGCCTTTTGCAAAGTTGACATCATGGACTACTTCTAACCCAGGCAGGAAATTCAAGGCTTGCAAGTTCTATGACCCTAACACTGAAACTAGGGGGTGTAAGTGTTTTGAATGGGTTGATAGTGAAGGGACTGAGTGGCAGAGAGAGGTGATTAACCAGTTGGTGCTTGACAAAAAGTTGATGAAAGGTGAAGTGAACACACTCAAAGTTCAGGTTGATGATCTCACTGCCCAAAGAAGATGCTTGCTCAATGAGGTGGATACTCTGACATTGAAATGCAAGGCCCTAAATGGTGACAGGAAGAAGATGCTCCACAGCAATGGTGGTTCTGACAGCAAGCTTTTGGTTATTGTAGTTCTTATGTGTTTAGTGTTATTATTTGTAGGTAGTGTTGTACTTAATAAGTTGGTTTGAGTGGGAGGTGTGCTGATTAAAATGATGATTTATGGTGTTATTTGTATGTAGTATGAATGAAACAAGTTATTTTGGTGTCAATGAAACAAGTTATTTTGGTATCAATTTTGGCATGAGTTGTTTGTATTTTGGCATCAATGACACAATCACATAATCATTGAAATAAAACAACAAAAAGTATTAACAAAATTCAAAATAATTATCTTGCCAATGCAATCAACAACTAGTCATTCACCAATTCAAAACAGAATCCAAAAGATTGAAACAAAGGCAGTCATCATTGTTCAACTACTTAAAAAAAAGACTTAACATTGTTCAAATACTAAGATTGTTTAAAAAAAAAAAAACTTTTCATTGTTCAACTAAGATTGTTTCAAAGTACTCTATTCCCTAGTCATTCTAATAGTGTGCAACTTGCTTCTTGGTGCTTCTGAATCTTGTGCATAGGCTGTGGCAGCTGTTGTAGTTGAAGCCTGGCTCTGTTGAGTCTGGTGCTCATTTTGATGCTGACTCTGCTGTTGACCACTCTGTTGCTGCTTCTTTCTATGCTCTTCCTGGGGGAACTTCTTCCTGGCTATACTATGTGGTCCAGGTGTACCACCAACAGCACTCTGAAAAAAAAAAAAAAAACTTTTAGTGCTAAAAAACTTAAAACCTACACTACAATTAGCATAAATTAACTTTAAATCACCTTTCTTGATGCCCTTTCTGCTTTCATCTTCCTTTGGTCATTCACCCACTCAGTATTCAAATGTGATCTACCACCTTCTTTCTTAGGGGATGATACAGCCACTGGTGTCACTGATGGGTTGTTGCAGGTCTTAGCATAGTGTCCAAGCTGGCCACAATTCTTACATGTTGCCCTTCTCTTGACTGGTTTCTCTTCTTGCTGGCTCTGCCCCACAATTTCTCCCTGTTCCAGCTTTCTTTTCTTACTCTTAGGCCTCCCAGGCTGTACTTTGATGGCTGGTGGTAGTGGCTCCCTTAGCTTCACCTTCTCCCAATGGTTTGGACCAGGCATAGGTGCAACCTCATACCTGTATGCTAACATGTATGTGGACACAAAGTAAGCACTGTCCACATACTCTTCAGGGTCTGCCCTTTTGTCCATGATGCATGCATATGCATGGACACAAGGGATACCAGTTAGCTCCCAATGATAGCAAGTGCAAGTACCTTTGCTTAGGTCCACTTTAACTATGTCAGAATTAAGCTCTACTTCATAAGTGTCACCTCTAGATACTTGCACAATGCAATGCCTAGCTGCTGGTTCTATCCTTTGGAATGCCTTTCTTACATATGGAACTACTTTTCCCTCCATTTTTTCATAACTTTCCCATTTATCATTGTTTCTTTTCATCATATACCTCCTAAGACACTCCATCTGAGTCAATATGGGCTTATCCCTAGCTTCTTTGATCACAACATTGAAAGTCTCGCAAACATTGTTAAGCAACATGTTTGACTTTGGGAATGAACTAAAAGCATGTCTAGACCAATGCTCAGCTGGGATGTCAGCTAGGTATTCAAATGCATCCTCAGACAAGAACCTTATTGACTCCATTGCCACTTCAAAATCAAACTACAAAAAGGACAAGAACACATTTACAACCACACTTACACACACACCTACATAAACAGATTCAGCTAAACAAACAGCCACACACAGTCACAGAGATTCAGTCACAGTCACAAAGATTCACTCACACTCACAGACAGTCACTGATTCACTCACACACTCACAGTCACAGACAGTCACAGATAGCCAATTTGAGGTGAATGTATACCTGTGTTGTAGCCCTGGCTGCTGCCCAAAATAGCTCTTTGAATGTTGCTCCACTAAACTGCAACTTGAAGTTGGCCCAAATGTGTCTGACACAATACCTTGTGTCTGCATTAGGGACTACCTGCTGGAAGGCTTCTAACAACCCCTGTTTTAAAATCAAAAGTAATGCATTACATAAAAAAGAATGTATGTTAGGTTGAAAAATAATATATTAGTAGTAAGTAATTCATCACCTTTTGTCTGTCTGACATAAAGGTGAACCCAAGCCCTTCATTTTCATCTTTTAAGGACTTCATTAGGCTCTCTAGGAACCACACCCATGTCTCTGTGTTCTCTATTTCACAGGTAGCCCATGCAATGGGATAAATATTGTTGTTGCCATCCTTCCCTACTGCAACAAGTATCTGCCCTGGGTATGGACCCTTGAGATGACATCCATCAACCCCTATTAAGGGTCTACAACCAGACAAAAATCCCTTTGCCAAAGGAGCTAGGCAAACAAACATCCTAAGGAATAATGGGGGCTCAGGTTTCTCAATCCCATCAATAACAACATTACATTGTGTCCCAGGGTTATACTTCATGAGAGCCTTTCCATAGTCCCAAACTCTGGCATACTGTTGTGCTGCTGAACCATAGATCATTAACTTTGCTCTTGCCCTTGACATCCAAGCTTTGCTATAAGTAATTTCTATGCCAAGATCAGTTAACACCCTCCTAATGAATCCCTTTAGCTTCCACCCTGGATCACTTCTCCAATCCTCAATGTACTTCTCAGCTAGAAATTCAGCAGTAAGATTGAGATTGCTTTTTACCCTTACACACCTATGCTTAAGATTCACATTCTTAATCTGCCAAAAATTTTGGTTGACAGATCTCCTAGCAACCACCTTAAAATGGCATCTCCTCCCTCCAACACAAGTACACTTAGGCAGCCTACACTTTTTTACATTCCATTTACACTGACATCTCCTCCTGCACTGGATGGTTAACTTGCTGCTGTCATTGTGCAAGTACCAATATTCATATCTATTCTCAACTGCATGAACCCTCAATGCTCTCCTAAGCAGTTTACTATTGATAAACTTCTATCCTTTCACCAAGACTATTGGTTTCTTGAAGTCTGTTGAGGCATGAAACCATGGGTACTTGTCTTCTTCATCATCAGAACACTTAGGGCTATCCAACTCCTCTGAATCAGAACTAAACTCTCTCTGCAAAAAAACTTCTTTGCTCAACAATTCACTTTCAATGATCAACTCCTTGTTCTGCAACTCATCCTCTCTCTTATCTTTCACAAACTCCAAACTTAGGTTGACCTCTTGAATTATGTTCTGAATAGTGTTGTTCACATTTTCTTCAAGTTCAGCATCCTCATCTAGCCCCTTCTCTTCCCCTATATCCCAATCAGGGTCAGTGTCATAACAATCAGAGCTGGAGGAGCCAGATCCAGCTTCTGTTTCCAACTCAACCTCCCTCCCTGTCTTCTTCTTCCTCCTACCCTTGGTTGTACACTTTCCCTTTCCCTTCACTGTATTTCTCCCAGAACTACCTTCCTGTTCCCCTTGCTTCTTCTTCCCTTTAACACTCTCAGAGAACAATCTCTTCCTTGATGATTTCTTCCCTGTCACAGTCTCATATGGACCTCCCTCTTCAGTCTGATCTACAACCTTATCTGTATTTTCCACATTCAGCTTAAACCTAGGGCTTCTCCTAAGTTCAGTGGGCTTATCAGCTTTGGTTTTTCTGTTTTGGGTGGGTTGTACAATACTGGGTACTTGGCTAGTACAATACACTACAACAAACCCATTCTTTGTCTTTGTCTCCAAAAAGCCCTTTACATCATCTTCACTCAAAATTTCTTTTTTTTTACCATTTGACCAAGTCTTGCCCTTTTGTTTGTACCAAATATTCCATGAGTCTGGCACATGTAAGTCTAGCTTCACAAACCCCCAAATACAAGATTCCCTCAGCAAGTCCACTGACATTTCACTCAATTTACACTTATACCTCCAATATTCCAAGCCACCCTCATAGCCACAGAAAGTCTTCCCCCTTATTTTTTTGTTCACAAACACACCCCCTAACCTAACCTTAACATCAACTAATTGAACAGGACCAGCAATCTGTGCATGTAATAGCAAAATAAGGAGATTTAGGAAAAAATGAAGACTTTTTTAAACCAAACATACATACATAGCAGCAATAAACATATACCCTACATCATTGTCCTACCAACATCTATACTTAAACAATTAACCAACAATTAAACAATAGTTGAAATGTATTAAATAATTCAACAAAGTACAAATTAAACCCTAACTTTCAACAAAATTGCAATTCTACCATCACCAACCAACAACTTACAAAATTACAGACAAGGAACTAAATTGCTAACCTCTGACGTCGCCATTGACAGCAAGCAATAGTCAGGTCAATGAACTCAGCACGTGGTCCCCAGCAGACGCCCAACAATGGTGATTTTCGCAAACAACCTTCAAGTTAAACCCCAATTACAAAGGAGCAAATTTTTCTCTCAACTTAAACTAATTTAGGGTTTTAATCTACAATTTAGGATCTAAATTTGAAGACCGGGTCAGAATTTATGGAGTTAGGTGAATTTGCAGAGAGAATTGAATGAGAAAATTGAGAGAAGAATAGCTTACAATGTGAACTCGAAAGAAAATAAAAAAAATTAGGAGGGAAATAACAAATGTGGACCCCACTCACCTGAAATCAAACGGAAAATTGAAAAAGGTGGTAATCTGCCTAAAAAATTATTTTAGTGGGTGGTAATTTAAAATAAAATTTTAATTGGGTGGTTATTTAGAAATTGATACTATTTTTGGATGGTAATTTGCAAATTTTCCTTTAAAAATCCAAATTACTGGTATAAGAAACAACTACTAGCGGCACTCTGCCCCATGCATCATTGTGCTCCTCTGTTTCTCTCTCTCTCTCCTCCAAAAAAGCAGAATTTTAGAGAGAGAAAACAAAACAAAGCAACCTTAATTACACTTATAACCCAGCGTTTTGAATCCCTTTCCTTCTTCTCAAAAGATTCAACCCTTTTCTTTTCATTTCTTCTTACCCTTCTTCAAAAACAGAGTTTCTCAATTAAAAAACAGAGCTATTTTTTTTAAAAAAAAACTCATCAAAAATGGCGTACCCTCCTTAAATCAAAAACCCCATCTCCAAATTCACTCAAAAATCCAAACTTTTTCCACCCAAAAAACTCAAAATTCAAAATCCAAAAATGGGGTGTTGTGTATCAAGAATTGACAGACAAGAAATGGTATCAAGATGCAGAGCAAGAAAACGATACATGAAACAATTAGTTGAAGCTAGATTATTCCTTTCTTCTTCCCATTCTTTTTACCTTCGTTCGCTTCGTTCAACCGGCTCCACCCTCCTCCAATTTTCCACCGGAGAATCCTCTCTCCTCCACCACCACCACCACTACCACAACCGCCGTGAAATCCCACCGTCGCCACCACCTCTACCGCCGCTCCCACCAACACTACCACCGCCACCATCGATGTCACCAAGCACCGATACATGGACAACAACCACTTCAAACACAACTAACGCCTCAGCACTTCCTCCTCCGCCGCCGGTTTCCGGTTCCACGTGGGATTTCTGGGACCCTTTTGATCCGTCATCGGGTCCGAGGAGTGGGACCGAGGAAGAGGAGTGGGAGGAGGCGGCTGGTACTACTACAATTTCCGCGACTAATACTACTAATGTTACGGTGACTCCGATGAGAGCGGCGGCGAATGTGGCTGCGCCGCCGTCTGTGGTTAGTGGGTTCTCGAAAGAGAGTGAGATGGTCGTGGTTGTTTCGAGACAAGGGAAAGAATTGGTGGAGATTATTAAGGAATTGGATGAGTACTTCTTAAGAGCTGCTGATGCTGCTAGTGTTGTTAATGGGGTTTTAGAGGTTCATACCTTTTCTAATATCCCTACTTCTTCTACTAATTATCATCAATTAAACTCCTCAGGTATTTACTTTTTTTTGAAATGATTTCATGTAATTTGTTAATTGTTTCGATGATAAAATGTAATCAATTTTTTGATTTGTAGGGAAAATGTGTAATAATGGGAGGAGTTTAAGTTCGAGTTTGAGTTCGAGTTGGAGCCCAATGGTATGGGGTTCAAGTGGTAAGTTAAATGGGTTAGGATGTGGTAAGTTATTAGGAGATGATATAATGGTTGGAAGAATGGGAATGGTTAATAATGTCAATGGTAGTAGTCATTGTTCTACTATTGAGAGACTCTATGCTTGGGAGAAGAAACTCTTCCATGAAGTCAAGGTAGTATTCTAGTCAATTCTCTAATTTTCGTGTAGTCGCGATTTGATCTCAGGTGTTAGATACCACGTACTCCTCCCGAGACGTATTATATTGATGAGATTTGAATTTATTGATTGGATCAGAATGCGGAGAAAATAAAGATGGAGCATGAGAAAAGGGTCGAACAACTAAGGAGATTGGAGGTGAAAAGAGCAGATTATTTTAAAACAGAGAAAACAAAGAAAGAAGTGGAGAAATTAGAGTCACAAATAGAGGTTGCTACTCAAGCCATTCAAACAACTTCTAATGAGATCATCAAATTAAGGGAAACTGAGCTTTACCCTCAACTCCTTGACATTGTTAAAGGGTATATTTTCTTACTAATTTATTTTTCTAATTAACAAATTTATTATTATTATTATTTAGTGATGATTTTAATTCAATTAGCCTAAAAATAGGAATATGATCTAATTATGCATAAATTTGGAATGTATGATCACATGTTTTAGGCAGAGATAGTGCCAATGTTAATTGTGATTCACGTGCACTATGTTGTCCTTGGTTGATTGTCATTTTGCTTGATTAATGCTAAAGTACTACCTTTCCACCATTGATCTCAATTGGTATAAGTTTTACGTTTTTTAAAATTTGAATAGTTGATGATAAATGTCACATGGTATGCTTAAATGGTTGATGAATCTAATTTGAGATTCCGGGATTAGGACTTTGAGAGGAATCCAAGTATGATACCATATTGTATTAGCACCAAAAAACGTTACATTGTTAGCAATGACTACCTCCTCGGCTACAACCCATTTAATTCTCGACTCTTGAATGATTGCATTTGGATTACTAATGAGATTATTCCTTTAGATTAGAGACTTTGATTATACTTTGCTAATCTTTGCGTGCTGCTCATGCTACTAATCATGCTACTAATCAATTAACAATGATTTAGAAGCAAGAGTAATAAAGCAATAGTTCTCTAAGTAACCTTTTTTCTTTACAGTTTTATGTTTTTTGTAAAGATTTAAAAATTAGTGAAAAAAAAACAAGTGTGGGTTTCCTTTGAGTGAAAAGGCAGAGATGATTTTTACCATAAATAGTAATGTTGCGATTAATTTGGAACAACTTAAAAAGAAAAATGGAGCAATTAATTCGATGAGGTCAACTATTTTGAAAATTTTCAAGGGCAGAAGAAGATATGCTATTGTTCATTACTTACCACAGTAGGTTAGTACTAACAGATCCCATGCTGAAGAAAGAGATACTTTGATTTTAAGACTTTTGACTGCCTTTACTACTTTCACTTTTTACTACTAAGACTTGAATTGACCCACTTTTCGCATATAATCCAAAATATACTCCGTTTTTTCCGTACTTAGGAAAATTAAAACAAACAAAATTAGGTTTGAATACGTAAGATTGTTATAAAACACATCTTTGAGATTTAAATAGTAAAAAAAAAAAAAAAAGTAGTCCGTACTATAATTGAGTTGTATATAACTATATAAGTATATTGGTGCAGCGTGCAGTCTTATATAGTACTCCGTATGGGTTGGAATTGGACCATTCTGTAAAAAAAACACAAAAATTTAATGAAACTTTACTGGTTTATGTTGCACTTTTGCATAATATTGAGGTGTTGTAGTATCTGTTTTTGTTCTTTATATCCGGACTTCTGATGTGTAAAGGATGAAATGGATCTTACTCTTTGGAGAAACGTGGTCTGACTTGTCCACATGCATCATGGTCTAGTCTTTTTCGCAATTTTATGCCCCCGTCGTTGGATGAACTTCTGATTCGACGATGGGGTTGAAGTTGAACTCCGACCATTGTTTTCTCTAATTATACATGAATTAGATGGAGATTTAGGAAAATACTTGCGTCGTAATTGAATAGTCTTAATTTAAGCGTGATTAACATTTCAAAGCATTCTTTGTTTTAGTTCTTTTCAAGTTTTAGCACTTATGCCATGTACACTGATTCTCGTGGTTGTATTCAGTAATAGGTATTTATGTCATGCTTGCATAAAGTATCGACTATTAGGTAATGTTGTGATTTTTGTGTTTGGGATAGTTTGTTTCGAGGTTTAGAGGGTCCTTTAAAGTTACATTCAGAGAGAATGGTTTCCAGTTTAGCTCCTTTGCCTTGATCAATGCTCCTATTTTAGTCTCTTTGATCCACATGCTAATAATTTTAGTTTTTTTTTTTTTTTGGATGATGTTTAGGTTTATGTGCATGTGGAGGAGCATGTACGAATGTCACCAAGTCCAAATGCACATCGTTGATCAGCTGAAGTTCCTCAATGCCATACCATCTAACGAACCCACATCTGAGATCCATCGCCAGTCAA
The DNA here is from genome assembly GCF_001683475.1 of Chenopodium quinoa. Classification (NCBI taxonomy): domain Eukaryota; kingdom Viridiplantae; phylum Streptophyta; class Magnoliopsida; order Caryophyllales; family Amaranthaceae; genus Chenopodium; species Chenopodium quinoa. The sequence goes on from NW_018744240.1 coordinate 1,274,477, forward strand.
CATTGCAACTTGAGGTGGAGCTCCAACAATGGCATCAATCCTTTTGCAGTGTAGTAAAAGCTCAACGTGACTACATCCGTTCTCTCACTGGGTGGCTTCGTTTGAGCCTCTTTCAGTTCAACAAAAACCCACTAATGAGGTCAATCCAAGACTCCACAATCTACTCCCTTTGTGAACAATGGCAGCTTGAAATTGATAATGTCCCTGACAAAGTGGCGTCGGAGGGAATCAAAAGCTTGTGGACTGTGATCCATGCCATTGTGATTCAACAAGCTGAAGAGCTTAAACAGAAGAAGAGATCAGAGACAGCCAATAAGCAACTCGAGAAAAGGGCAATCGAGCTAAGGACATTAGAGGCAAAGTATGGACCATACTCAATGCCTGAGATGTCAAGTTCAAGAAAGGGACGGAACCCTGTAGGAGAAAAACGAGCAAAAGTGGACATGTTGAAAGCCAAGGCAGAAGAAGAGAAAGCTAAGCATGAAAAGGCAGTTAGTGTATCTAGGGCCATGACACTAAACAACATGCAGATGGGGCTTCCCCATGTTTTTCAGGCAATGACAGGCTTCTCAAGCGTCTGTAAGCAAGCTTTCGAGAAGGTATACAACGAGGCCAAAAATATGGATCAAGATCTCGATGTCAAAAGGTTGATGATGGCGTAGAAGCTGAAGCTGACTCAGGGACACCATTAAAACCAAGTTCTAGGTGACCTTTTTTTACCCCCTTAATCTTCCCCCAGCCCCGTCTTCCCCCTTTGTATAGCTCCATCTTAGCATTAGGAGGATGTTTTAGTTGATCAAATGAAAAGCTTTAGTATTAGCAGATTGGAGACCTATCTAGTATTTACTGCTTTTTAGAATTTTAGATGTTTAAACTTAGTATTATCATTATGTATTTAAATCAAGTTTTAGTAAAATTTTGAGTGCTTTGAGCAATAACAAACACTAGCAGCAGTACAGAATCTTACTGCATAACAGTGAATCTGTCAGATTTGTAAATTGCACCGTTTTAAAAAGCAATTGATTAGTACCAACAAATTTATACAACACTAACTTTCTGGTAAGAGCAGAACTTTTGTGTTTTCTCGTGAATATACACGTTCCATGCACTACGGCACTACCCAACCGCCCTCGCTTTTCATATTTCTCCAGTTATTCCATCTAATTATACTGAAAAGAATGAAGTAAAAGTTGCCACAGGCAAAAAAAAAAAAAAAAAAAAAAAAAACAGCTAAAGAATGCATTCAAATTTTCAATGCCATCATGGTGCTAGTCTCCTACATGTGAGGAGAAAATGTTTATCTATAGTTTCTACGAATACCACTTTCTCGTTCATCCACCTCATTTATCTCATCGCGTGAACTTTATTCACTATATAGACCCTATCAATGGTATCGGGCTGACTCTAGTTCTTCAAAAGGAAAAAAAAAAAAAAAAAATCTATTCATGTTCATGTCAAATATGAACCTCGAAGCATGCAAGTGCTAAGTGCTAGACTGCTAGCCATTGGTTGAATTATTCCTATGTGCTGTAGTTTTGTGTAAATCTCGGCTATATACTAACCATAGTTCGGTGTAAGCCATGGCTAAGTACTTGACTGTATGTATATCAGCAAGGCTGCTAGCTAGCTTATCCCTAAGAACTAGAGGGTACTTTGCACTTACCCTGTAACCACATCAGTCGCTTATCAGCTTTCAGTGACAAAAACATCTCCCTTGCTCCTGGATTATTAAAAAGATCAAGAGCACCGAAGTAGACTTGTTCATCAATTTCACCCAACTCATCCAAAGCATTTACGCACTTGGATATGGTATATCTCTGACTGCATTGCTGAATTGCTTCTGCCCTCATTCTTGCTGCAGCTGCCATCTCGAATATAGCATCAGCCATAACATCCTCAAGCCCCTTCCGTCCTCTCTTGCGGTTGATTGGGTTAGGGGTTTCAACACATAGAGACTTCTCTTTCTCATTCGCCACACAAGCCACTTCCTCTGATTCTGCTGAGCAGTCCTCTGTGACGTTGCTCACAGGATCTAGACCTCCTTTTTCAGCTAATCCATTACTCTTTTCATTTTTGATAGATTCGGAAAATAATATGTATAATTGCTTATAGATTGGACAGCCAGTAGCTCTCAAAGTATCAGCATCAGGATGTTCCTGCACATTAACAGGATTCCATCATTCACAAAATGATAACTTGCATTGCACTTTACTCATACAATGTTAGAATTTGAAAAACATAAACTTCTTTTTAATTTGTAAACAAGTCACAAGACCCTAGTAGAACTGATATAAGGAAATATGAACAACATCAATTCCTAATTCAGACTAACATATAGACAATAGTAGATCAACAGAAAAGCACGCGTCTAGGGATACTAACAGAAGGGGAAGGAGAGGGAGACAAAACACCAACCCAATAGTTTAACCAAAGTCGGGATTCAGTTATACCAACAGAGGCTAATGAATACTCGTTTTGTCCATCTTTACATTACATAAACAATGTGAGAAATTCTGACAAGACTGTAAATCCTTCCGAGATTGAAGGATGTACCTCTACGCACTTCTGCACTACTCTACTGCCAACGAGAACCTTCAAGTGGTAAGGAGGCCAGGAAGGTAGGGATCGGAGTCAACTTATAATGCATGATTTAATCCAGCTAATATATCAATACATCTAACTCTCTAAGCCAACATTTGAAGATATTTCTTGGCCAGTAAACTTGAAGTATGAAGTTATACCTTAATGTACTGATCCCATGCTTCATCTTTAGCCGTAATAGCACCAGTATTTTCATCCCAACAGAAGCCCTCTTGATCAAGAAGTGACTTCACAGTAGCATACATCTTCTTCAAGACGGAACACCGATACTTCAGCTGCTCTCTATCCCATCTCAAGCCAGTTCTCCTGTAAAACTCATCACACATATACTTCCACTTATTGCCCACCGAAATCTTCTGATTGTTCCTCTGATTATTCTGATCAACCATCAAATCAACTAGCACCTTAGTAAGGGACATTGTCCACTTTGCTCTTCCCGGCTGTTCATGCTGCGCAGATGACAGCCTCCCTGATCGTGTGGCCGGGCTAGACATATAGAATTTCGAATTGGGTGTCGAAGGGTGACTACCGAGTTAAGACCCGACACAGGCACCATCACAAGAAATGTTAGCAACACTTGACATGCTCAATCAGTCAGTGTACAATACTACATGGCTACACCTATTGTTGTATCAAAAGTGCAACATAAACCATGATATTCCTAGTGTCTCATCCATGCGTCAAAAATAAACCATGTTCATTGGGACAGAACATCCTAAAGACCGTGAAAAAACAAACGTTGCAATTATTAAAGACTAGAGGGCATAGACGTGTAGTATTATAACTACTGTAATACTACGTATTTTAATAAACCTAGGGTAGATTATTTTAAACACCGTGAAAAAGCAAATGTTTTCTTTTTGTGCATCTTGCATTTTCCATCTAAAAAGCTGATAATCAGGTGAAATTTTTACAAAAAAAAACTCGTACAGCAGGAATTACGTACACAATTATAAAACACATTCACAACAGAAAAAGAAAAAAAAAAAAAAAAAAAAAAAAAACCCAAACACAATTCAAACAGAAATTCTTATCTGATAAAATCAGAAATTTTGATTTTTGCAATGAATAGGAAATTCTGGCCATAAAGTGATCACGGTGAATTTAACTCAAACAAAATGTAGGATTGAGATTCTTCGAAAATGTTTATTTTTTTATTTTTTATTTTTGGCGTAGTAATTAACAGAAGATGTATAGATTATGTTATGTAAATGCAAATTTGAGGGAAATTAAGAAGTTTTTTTGGGTAAAGAACGAACCTGTGAAATTGACAATGGAAACCACACTATTTGTTCTGTTCATCAGCCTTTTGGCACCAAGCGAGCGATCAAGCAAAAAGAGAAAGGGTATTTTAAAATAATTTTTTTTATAAAATGAGGGTAAAATAGGGTTAAAAGCTGTTAAAAAGGAAAAATTAAAAGCTACAATGTTAGGCCAAAACCTATACCCAAATTATTTCTTATACTAGTATTAGTTGTAATTAGTTGATTAGTTAATACTTAATGTGTGTTTTTTTCACCTTAAACATATCAATACACTCAACCGAGTACTTCTACAATTACAATACGAAGTAACACGAGATTGAAACCCAAAAGTATTTTTTTTTTTGGTGTTTCACCCGGTTCACCCTTTGGGCTAATTCGGATTTGAGGCTCAAATTTGGGTGGTTAGGTTTCAGTCTCTTACTCCCCTCTCAATTGATGTTGTGGGAGATTGAACACACGGTCCTTCCTACCAAATACAGTCCCAATTACCACTACACCAACAACCAATTGGTTGAAACCCAACAGTATGGTTGTATACTTGTATGGTGTTATTGCTATGGGGTTGGAAAACTAGAAATCATTTTTAAAAGAGTTCAAGAAATAATGGGTTTGTAGTATACATGAGCGGGCAAACATTAATACACAAGATGGCACGCGCACCACATGTTTGAAAGTGGTCACCAAGAATTACTAGTCAAATTTCTAAGCGAGCCAGGCCATAAATAAGGAAGCATACTCCAAATAGTGTTAAACAATGTCCGATTTTGTGATGGTTCACAAGTTGTTTAGGGTTAAGCGGAGTTGGGTGAACCTTCAACTCAAAGCATCAACCAAGCCATTGCACCATTGATGCGCTTAGCAAACAGATGGAAACGTAATTTAAGTAACCGAGAAAAAATTAGTCTCACTTCTTCCCTTTTACCTGTAGGTGATTTACGAATGCATCTTTAACACAGGACCAAGATGTTGACATAGTTTTTCTGACTATGAGGGGACTTATAGTTCACTTTGCAGCAAAATAGCATTATAATTACATGCTGCATTATTTCCAAAACATGGCTTCATCAAACATATCAATCGCAGCCGATTCTAATTAGCATCACATCATTTTTCATGCAAGCTCATCATCTGCATAAGTTATGGATCACAGATGTATACAAGAGTCGTCAAAACGTGACTCCGATCAGATCAAGATAATACTCACTTTATATACAGCTTATAATACAATACTCCATAAATTTCTCAGTCCCTCTAGGGCGCTGACCGATATTCGACCAGATCCCCCCAAAATCCATACGAGGGGGACTTACTAATGACCTGCTTCCTCGAGACCAAAACATAAGTTGCAATGCTTCCGGAATTTCCCTCATAGAGAGCAATGCTTCACTTGAAGCTTTGCAATGAGACTCTTCCTCCGGATATGATCATTCAAAATTGATTGCAATATGAGCTGACGAAAGAAACAGCAAATAATGGCAGTAAAATTCTGACTTCCTCAGGTGCAACTGTGCAACCATGAAATAATAATTACCATTCTTCAATGTCATCATCAGTTAAGTCACTAGCTTGATTTCGGGGATTCGTCTGATCAAGTTCATCAACTTCAAGTGAATAATCTTGTACTAAGCTTTTGTTAGCATTAGCACAGTTTAAAGGCAAAGATGCTCTATAACCAAGCCATTTAAGTGCCGGCCTATAATCAGTGCAGATAACAGAAACATTGGACAAGCCTATACTATAACAATGGTCAAGCCTTTGCCTCTCCATCTCATGCTGCCATGACAAAATTGAGAATTGATTAATACAGTTACAGCAATAAGCTCTATTTAGGACATAAGAAAACAGATAAGGCTCCAAAAAGAAGCCGCTATGGCCCTACAGATTCTAAATTCTAATATCATTATATCAATATATCATGAAAGTGAAGGACGTCCAAGAAATTTATTAAGTACCATTATAAGAAAGAATTCTGCCATTTTCTTACATAAAAGCCTCACTCTTCTACTACAAGATGGCAAGATAATGAGGTGCTAAAAAGCCATAGAAAAAGTAATACGATTATTGTTGACCACCAGATTCCAACAGATTGAGTTATAATTCCATCATAATCCACAGCTTATATGAAGAAAAATGAATCAATAGCTTTTGGTTTCATGGCTACTAATCATACCAAGTAAGGAGTATATGTTACAGACCAAAAAGCTTAAAAAAAAAAAAAAAGAGGTGGGGGTGGGCGAACTTCCAAATATACCAAAACAATACCATGATGAATAGAACTCACCATATTGCGCCTTGTTGATTTCTCTGCCTGCCAAAGATTAGGGCGACGTATAGAGTGCCACCTATCAAACACAAAGGTAATTGGCACATAGCTCAGTAGATGTATTAATGGCAGCCTGCACGAAAATGTAATAAGCAATACATAACATGATTGTCACACCTGGAAGGGGAAGGATGAGCATTTCCAAAGAGCATCCCACGCACAGCTACTGAGGCAGCAGCTGATTGAATAACATTCTCTGCTTCATAATTTCTAGCCAAAGTTCGATGAACTGAGGAAAGAAGGCAGTCAGCATCACTCAAATATGATGCCACAGTCCATGCATCTTCAATTGCTTCCTGACTGAGAAAATCTAAAACTGCGAGAAAAGGTGCAAGAAAAAAAAACTTACTGTTAGAAAAGAATTTGGGTGCCATCCATTAAGGATTAGCTAATAACTAACCTTGACTGCTCAAAGTTTTCAAGACATTGACATTTGAGCATCTATTCTATGCAGACACATAGCATAATTCACAATTATGATTCTCAATACAAACTTCAGTAGACCTAATGCATTTACAGAAATATCTCCTGGAAGCAGAAATCACCTGTTTCAGTAGCACTTAATCATGTAAGTTATTTAGGAGTGAGTGTGTGGGACTCCTGAGCTTCCTGGGATGCTACTCCACATCCTGAGCTGAAGCTAGGAAAATGATTCTCACACACATTTAGTATTTCAACTTACATTTTATTTTTTCCAGGGCTTCAGTTTTACTCCATAATTCAAATTCTGTGTAAGCAGCTTATACTCCTATATTTAAAACATCACTTCCGCAATACAAGATATTAATTTCAAACAACCAAAATTTAGCCAATAATAAGCTGGAAAAAAGAAAAAAGAAAAAGAAAAAAAAAAAAAAAAAAAGGGTCCATTAACATTAGAAGAACCCATTAGCAAAACAAAAACGTACCAACAAATTCATGTAGCAACTAATCTCAAACTATTGCAAAAGCATGGGAAGAAAGAAAAAGGTGTTTGGTGATGGATAAATCTCCATAAGCACGGAAATAAAATATTTCACAAGTCCTAGAATAACCACAAATTACGAAGCACTGGTTTATTATTCAAAAAACGCACCATTTTCATGCAGAAATTCAGCTACTGGCCTTGCTTGCCCATATGCTTGACAAAGAACCTTTTCTGGGGCATCCATCTTCAAAGGTAATCTTGTAAATTCTTCTTTCAGATGAAATCCATCTTCACCTACAAATTAACAATTATTGCAAACATGGATCAGGATTGCTTTCTTATAAGAGTGTTTTAAAAAAACAAAACCAACAACAACAAACATTTCTTCCTCCTTCAACCCTTCGTTTTGTAGTTGTTTCGAGGGCTTTTTTTTTGTGGGGGGGGAGGGGGGGTGGAGTTTGAACGCAGGAAAACTAAAATTTGAATATAAAGAGATGTTTATAGAGCAATTATACTAAAAATATCCTTCAGAAAGCATTAAAACAGGCCTGTAAAGAAGCTCCAACCTTCGGTAAAGAAGACCAAGTTAACTTTTGTAATAACCAAATGTTTGTTTGTAATTAAACCCCATCCAATATGCACAATTGCAAACTCACAATGAAAAATAGACACAAGCAGTTAGCGCCATTTTTATTTTGTCCATTGTAATTAATAAGACAAAATCTCCAAAGGAATAAAAAAGAAAAAGAAAGAGCTGTAATTTACAGCAGTTAGTGGCATTATGATTTGATTAGATGAAAAAAGAATAATTACACACACTAACAGGCTGTAGGCAGATTATCATCTTGAACTCGAAGGGTTGAAGTCCATAGAAAATAGTTACGAAGATCTCTCAAGATGTGCCCCAGTAAGCTCTTAAACATCCTTTGCACAGCACAACCGTCCCCCAGCAACCCAACTCCAACCAAAGGTAGAAAGAAAAAAAAAAAAAAAAACCATGATAAAAACACTTAAGGAGAGGTCTTGGGCAGTAGCAAATTTCAATTATCAATTTGTGTGGTTGCTACTATCTGCACTTAGTTGCACATCATATTTTAAGCAGCAACAGGCAAACAAACACAACTTCAGCTGTAATTGATGCTTACAATGTGACATGGTACATTCAGCGTCTCTTTTGTTGTGTAAAAACTTCCCAAGGCCGTGAAATAAAGATAGTGTTTGATCCCTGCCATATACCAGAGATGATTCAACATCCTTTTGACCATGATCATGAGCCATAACTTCTAAATCAGAGGTGCATTTCTCAGAAGCTACAAGAATCTTTTTCTCTTGTCTCAGACCAGCATACTGCAAAGTCGTGATAGCATGTCTGATATCACCTCCACTTGCATTGGCTATCAAATCTAACTGCTCACGGCTTATGTTGCAATTTTCTTGTCTACAAATTCTGGAAAGCACCTTCTTAATTGAATTTACTGTTATTGGATTGAAAGCCATCTGAAAATTTTAGCAGAAATAACATATAAAATTCAAACATTGCCTGAGTTATTACCCCACCCCCCTAACCCTATCCTCCAAGAAAATAGAGAGATACAGTTCAGAAACGGAAACCTTGCAGGCGCCAGCACCCTCTAAAGATGAAGAAAGTTCTTCCCAAAAGCGCATGCCAGCATCACCAGAGTCAGCTACACTATAATCAGTAATCAAAATCAATGTCGGTACTTGTACTGATTTAACAAGAAGTTGCAGGCAACCGAGAAGTCTTTCTTGAGCAACTCTTCCATTTGCTACGGGAAGATCTTCTATCAAGAGTACCATGGGCTGCCTTGACCTATTAAGGGATGATGAAAGCATCCCATACTTCCTAGCTCGCTCCAAAAAAATTTCAAACTCATCCAACTTAGATGTGTAACGTACCCCTAGAAGTAGATAAGTAACGTGTTAGATGCTTAACAATAGAATCACAAATGCAGCAGTAGCATGTCAAACACTCCATACAACACAAGTACTTGAATACCCAAGTCCACCTTTCAAAACTTAAGAACCAATAGCAGGCAATTAAAAAGCATCTGCTTTAAACAAGTAATGTTTTCCTCAGCATCCAGTAAATAAAAGAGCACATTTCAGCCAAGATACTCAGCTACCATGTTTCCCTCCACATTAATCAATTATCACAATTTACTCTGTTAAACCTTACATTTAAGTCAACTTGTTCTTACAGAGATTCCAGCATACATGCTGAAGCATACAAAACAGTAACTCTCACGCTACATCATCAAAAAATTGTTGAATATAATATAGAAACTATGGACATAATGAAAAAGGTTACCTGCATTCGAGTTATGAACATGTTCCTGCCAAATTGTAGGAGTAGGTGTATTCCATTCACAAACTTCAGCTCCAAATTGAGATGCAACAACATGGACAGTTGCCTACTCACAAAATTACTAATCAGCACACGATTAAGGAAAATTAGACATCCAACACCACAAACAGATGGAGGAGGTCCACAAATGTAAATAAATTGCAAAGGTATTATAGCACTCACATACATCTAGGAAAAAAAATGAACAAGACCATTCACAGGATATATATATATATATATATATATATATATATATATATATATATATATATATATATATATATATATATATATATGAAAATTTACAAGGAGTCACTACTGACAAATAGTGGATGTAAATTGAGCACAATTTTGCTCAAAAGCAAACATGAATATGTAATGTGCAGGCGCTCAGCTACATTGATAATTGACAAGAATAACATGTACCAAAACCACACAAGGTCTATAGAAAATTGTTACAAGAGAACTGAGGGCATTCAGTCTCAATTATACCCAGGGCATGATTGTACAATGAATGAGGTAGTGATTGTAGGGGAGAGAGAGAAAAGGGGGGGGGGGGGATGAGAGTTATTACCCTCTTATATAGGGTTATCCCACCACCACACTAAGGTGATGTTTTAACTCCAAAATGATGGTAATTGCTCCCCTTACTTTCCCCTTTTCAAATTATTACTACATAACCCTTTTAAGCACAACCTGAACTCATCACCATTATCTTTACTTTGCTTCATTACCCCCTCAATATATTACGCCTAATCCAAGTGTGCCCTCAACGATAACATGCATTTTAAACGACACTTGAATACGATAAGTTCTTTCCTTGTTACAAAGTTGTCAAAGTAAGTAAGTAACCTCCTTTAACAAGTATTTCATATGCCAAAACCCAACTTTAATAGCACAAACCACTAAAGACCCACAATTTGTGGACAAATATTCCATTAGGCATTATCAGTTGCAAATTACAAATTTGTAATCACTAAGTCCCAATTCAGTCCACCTTGAAAAAAATTAGATTTAATAAATTTAATCAACAAAAACAATACTAATAGAAAAAATCAGTTATAGTCAGCAAAAACCAGTAACCTCAGTGCAGTAAAGAACATGGTGAATTAATAATTTAGTTTCATTTAGTAAATACGGTAAGAACCAGCTGAACTGAATAGGACCTAAGAGATTAAGATTGAAACTTATATCCTATTCTTACCAGCAACAAATGGATGTGAATGTCACTGATTATGCATATCAGTTAAAATTGGAGTAAAAAAAAAAAAACGCCACTGATGGTCATGCAAATGAAGGAATCGTGCTACAAAGAGTATTGGTCAGATGGGCAAAGGCAAGATATGGAAGTCAAACTCAGACTATCGAAGCACTGTCATGATTAATATGAGTGATATCATTTCATACATAAGAATAATGTAATGTCATAGTACTACTCTTAGCCTTTCACGCCTGTATAGCTGTTTGGGACTTCATGCACAACAGTAAAAACTAAAGAAGAAGAGATCAAGACAGGAGGTAGAGCAACATACAGATTTTCCAGTCCCAGCTTGGCCTGTGATGAGGAGAACATAGTTTTGGGATCCTTGCTGCAATGCAGATCAGCCATAAAATAAATATTAACTCAGTACACTAAGCACAAACAACAATGGCAGGAAACATTAGATAAAATGATTTAAACCTAACAATTTAAAAACTCAAAGTCAAAAACTATCTTATCACCACGTAATATCATCCAGGTTAGTGGACAAATATTTTTGCCTTAATAAATATAGCAAGAAAGCTATAGGACAGCAATTGGGAACTCAACACTCAAGGCTTGAAGAGACTATTAAGCAAAGGAAGTAATCACTAGTAGAAAGCAGAATGGAGAATCTAAATGATTAAAGTCAATTTATTCAACAACTTAGCTGCGATAACACCAGGTACTTTACGAAAGATCCAAACTCTAAGCATGTAATAGAACAGCACTAAATTACCTTTGGAATTGTCAGTTTTTCCTCAAACCACATTCTGACTTCTTCCACCTACAAATTAACAAATTGTGGGCATAATGGATTGGCATCAATGTATACACAACAAACAATAATATCATATCAAATCATTACTTTAGATACTTGGTTTACCTTCTTTTTATGAACAGCTAGCTCTTCCAAAGAACGCGGTCTATACTTATCAACCCAAGACTCTAATTCGTCGAGCCTCCTAGAATCTGATACAATTTCCAAACAAACACAAAATCTCTAAACAAATAAGAAAACAGACCAATATCATCATATTTAACCAATTCCGTAATCACCTTATGTTATTCCACCTCGATCACAATATAAACAATAGACCAAATTACAGCTTCTATCAAATTTTTTCATTTTAAAAAGGAACAAATAGATGTACATAGCATACCAGTAGATACCTTACATCCAGCAAAATCCTCGGCCAAATCTCCAGAAAGAAATTTGAACTGCATTTCAAAAAAATCAAGTAACATTGACTCCCAATTAATGAGAAAACAAACACGGCCAAATTAATCAAATAGAATTTCACCTCATCGAAATTTGAGAGCAATTCAACGGATGATGAGAGAGAATGAGAAAGTCGCGCCTTCTTCGCCGTCGTCGTTTTAGCAGAAGAAGTTCTCCTCGATTTCGAATTCGAAACTGACTTTGAATTTCTACGATTCGACTTAGAATTTGAGGTAGAGCAATTTCTACCAGTGGTGAATTCATCGTCGTCGTCGTCGTCTGATGATAAAACAACAACAGTATTACGCCTTTTCCCCATTGAAATTACAAACCCTAACGAATTGTTTGCCAAATTAGTTGATGAAGATTATTCAAACAATCAGAAACCCTAGTCTTCTGACAAGCAACATCATCAAGGTTGTGGAGGTATAGAATTAGTTTGAATTAAGCGCGAATTTGTAGATTGAAGCACAAATGGTGAACGGCAATGGAGGAGAGAGAAAATGGAAGAAGACGAAAATGGAGAAGAGGGGTATACTCTGAGACTGAGTGCAGAAAGTGGCGAAAGTTTAGGTTCGAAAAAGCGCGGGTGTCATTTTGTATTAAATTTAGCTTGCTACATATGCTTTTAAGCTAATTGTCATTTTAACTCCAATGGTTAGCTAATAGCTTACTATTTAAATAGACCACACCTCCTTAATTTACATTGATAAATTTCATTTTATTTACTCTAATTTGTTTTATTTTAGCAAGTTTTTTTCCAAGCAAATTAGTTTGACAAAACTAATTTGTTTGGCCAAACTAATTGCATTTTCTAGCTCCAATGGTTAAGCTAGTAGCTAGCAATTATTTAATATTGCAAGCAAGGCTCTAGCTACAACCATTGGAGTTGCTCTTAGTGTTTTTTTTTTCACAATTTTTTATATGTGGTTGGCCACACTGTGTGGCATGAGTTACTTGTAGGGGGTTACTCGTTAGGAGTTATTCGTTTGGTCAGGGGTTACTTATTTAGGGGTTTCTCGTTTGATCAGAGGTAAATTATAAGGGTTACTTATTCAGGGGTTACTTATTTAAGGGTTACTCGGTCGGTCAGGGGTTACTCTCACACAGAAAATGAGCTAACCGATTAAGTAAGTAACCCCTACAAATAAGTAACCCCTGAATAAGTAACCATTACAAGTAATCTCTGCTACACGGTATGGCCAGCCACACAGAAAAGTTGTTGTTTCTTTTTTTCAATTGTTTGTTGTACTTTTTTTTTTTTTTTTTTTTACAAGAAGTTCATTAAACGAATAACAAATTACAACCTATGAAGGCTAAAAAAAACTAAGAAAATTATAACCAAACACACCAAACCAAACATACAAACAAGAAAGGGAAACCTCACGAACCATAGCATAACACCATTGATGACCACCATAGCATAACACATGTGATGACCACCATTTGTATAACACCATTGACTTCGAAGCCGGGAAAACCAATTAAGAAAAGCTTATTGGATCTTTCTTGTTTGTTGTATGTTGGGAAAGTTGAGAATTGATATAATCTTCCCCAAATTACAATTAGGCAAGTAATTACTATTGTCATTTGTTAATGATATTGTTGTAAAGAAAATGAAAACACTAGTATAATTCCTTAAAAAGAAAAAGTAAAAAATAAGAAGAAGAAAAAAAAAAGAAAGAAAGAAAAAAAAAAAGAAAGAAAGAAGGAAGTCAGTTTGGAATGGTAGAGGATTTGATTTGAAAGAGTTAAAGTATACGAAGTATATACTTATGGGATACAATATTTATTGTCACTGTGTGATTGAATTGACTTTGCTTAAATAGCATCATTTGGTGCATATAAATAGGCCATTTTAGGCCTAAAAGAAAAAAGCTTTAAGTGTGCAATACAACTATATGCTCATAGATTGTACCATTGACATGAGAGAAAAAAACTACTTCCTCTGCCCCTTTATTTTTTGGAAATTTTGTCAGAAAAAACCATTTATACTAACTTTTTTGTTAGGAAAAATCTTATAAAAAAATTTTGGCACGGAGAAACCAGATTGTAAAATATTTTTGTTGAAGACAACCAAGGGTGACAATCTGGCATTGATTGGGTCTTTTCCGGCGTTGACTCTACATGTGCAGGTCACGTGACCTCTTTTTTACTAATCCCACCCAATTTCCTTTAATTCCCCCCTAATTTCCCTCTAACTCCCTCGTTTTAATTTCCCTTCTTCTTCTCTCTCCTTTTTTCTCTCCCCATTTTGTTCTCTCTCCTTTCTAATTGAACTGAAGATCTTGAAAGGGCATGGTTTTTTGAATTAATTGCATAAATAGTATTCGACAAATAAATTCGACCAAGGATACACTAACAGAGTTGTTTAATTGTTTCCCAGTTCATCATATTTGTAGGTATGTGAAAAATTAGGGTTTTTTGCCCCTTTTTTAATTTGCGCTAATTGCTCTTATTTATCTCAATTATGCAGCATTCATGGCTCCATTGAAGGATATCAGATGTGATTGTGGTTTTCCTGTTGCAAAGAGGACATCTTGGACCCACGACAATCTTGGTAGGAAATTCATTGCATGCAAGTTTTACAACCGTGAAACTGGGCAAAGGGGTTACGATAAATTTGAGTGGGTTGATGAAGGTATTGTTGATTGGCAGAGAGATGTAACTAATTTCCTGGTAGCAGAGAAGCACGAGCTTGGTACTGATCTTAGCATTATGAGAACAAGGCTGGCATGTATTGAGCATGAGAAGGAAAAACTAGCTAAAGAAGTTGAGAAGTTGAACAACAAACTTTAGAGAAGGAACACTGTAGCTGGATTGAAAAAGGGAGATGGGGTTAAGTATGGGTATATAATTTGTGTGTGTGTTATTGTATCCGTTGTTGTGAGTTTCATATATGTGAAACTCTTTGGCTAGAATTGGTTAGTATTTGAGTAAGTTAGTTAGGTATTTTGTTAAGTTATTATATATACTTTGGAATGTACTTACTCAGAATTATCAAAAAATGAAATGAAAGTTGCATTTTATCTCAGTAAACTATGTGTTTTAATTGGTATGTTAAATATGATATGATGCTATAAGCAAAACACAACTTTATAACAACAAAATAAGCACTACTTTAATGGTGCTAAATATATGCAATGCCTTACAGACAAGGACTTAGTTCACAAAAGTACATAGTTCACAAATGAAGCCAAACTTAAATTAGTTCATCTAGCAAAATACAGAGCAATGATAATACAATTCATGGATAACTACTCTAAGTAGGTTGTTCTTGGGACTGTGTTAGTGGTGGTTGTCTAGTTGCAGAGGCTGAAGTCTGTGATGCTTGACCAGGTTGAGATTGCTTGACCAGTCCTTTCTTCTTCCTGCATCCAATCTTGGTTGCAACTGTCTTTTTTTGTCTTGGTGCAGCAGCAGGAACATGACCCTTCTCCTTTCTTGTAGGAGCAGCAATAGCAACAGTCTTCCCCTTTCTCTGAGTAGTGGAAGCAGGAACATGACCCTTCTCCTTTGTTGTAGGAGCAGTAGTAGCAATACTCTTCCCCTTTCTCTGCAGAAACATTTGGAGCTCTGGCTTGAGGAACTGTGACAGCAGCAACAACATGTGGATCAAGAGAGGTTGTAGCCTCAGTTGGTGCAGCCTGAGAATCTGAGACCTCAGGAAAAACATCAGCATTTTTTCCCTTTCTCTTAGGCACTTTTTGCATTATTGGGTTGAAGCATTTGGTCTTGTAATGACCAAGACCACCACATCTGCCACACTTATTCTGCTTCTTTGTCCTTTTCACATTTTCCCTTTCTTGATCTTCCCCAGGTTCCTTTACTCTCTTCTTCTTGCTAGGCCTACCAGGCATAACTCCATGTGGAGGGGGCAATGGTTTTGGGTAAGGTGTCACTTCCCATTGGGACTGTCCTGACATGGCTCGAAAGGCAGGGGCATGGGTTTTGGCATATGTTTGTACATGGTATGCAGGGTGGATGTAGTCTTCATAGTTCAACCTTCTAAGTTGGATGCATGCTAGTGCATGCCAACAAGATATACCCATAAGAGTCCACCTGTAACAGCCACGTGTGTTGTTCTCTAAATTGACCACAAACGTGTCATCTTCATGATCAACCTCAAATTCATTTAGGTCAGTGACATGCTTAAGTCGTATCACCTAATCAAAAGTAATTCCTAAGTCTTCTAACTAAAGCAGATAGGAAAGTAAGGTCGAATCCACAGGGAAACAGTGTTCTTTTATTCCTAATCAATAATTATAATCTGAATTATTAAGTAACCAAATTGTAATTGAAGGAATTAAACTAATAATTAAGCTAAGCAAATTAAACAAAGGAATAATCAATAATAAAAGCTCTAGGGTATAGGTTCACCAATAAATAATACTCCAGGGTAAAACATACAATCAATTATCAATGCATAAATTAACCAGATTATAAAGGGTTGTCGCTACGTATTATAATTACATAATTAATCTACTGGTATTAAATCTCATCTCTCGAATCTCGACCTAACCATTAACATATTAACATGCCTATTAAAACTAAGCCTAAACATCAATTCTCATCTCTCGAATCTCGAATCAATATTGCAAAACTCATACAATTAAACCTACGCTAATCTAATTGCATAGCATTAAATCAATCAATAGGAAATTAATCAATCATTAATAATAAACAATAATAATTTACCCCTTCGGATTATTCATGGATCCCCACAACCCTAGAATTAAACTACTCACACATATTTAATATTAAACTAAGCAAAGCAATTAAAGAAAGCATAATTAAGTCAAAGCAATTAAATTATTGAAAATAAAGAGGGAAGAAATCGTTACCAAAATTAAAGGAAATAATGAATTGTACAAATCAAGAGTGTGTAGAGAGATAAAGTGTAGAGAGAGAAAGTAAGAGGGAGGGAGAAAAGAGAGAGAAAGAAAGGTCGTCCGTGTCAAAGACGCCCCCCAACTCACTTCACAAAAGCGTCTTTATACTAAACTCTTAAAGCTAAATAAAGAAAAAGTTAAAACAAAATAAAAATCCTAACGTAAACAAGCGCCCGGTCGGGCGAGGCATCGCCCGGCCGGGCGCGCCTTTTTCCTATGATGTGCGTTGCTCGCGCCCGGTCGGGCGCGCATCCGGGCTAACCTTCGCCCTATGGTCTTCTCCTCTCGCCCGGTCGGGCGCGCCTCAGGGCGAGGGCACTGCCCGGTCGGGCGGATGCTTGGGCTTACTCTTCTTCGTCCTTTGGGCCTTGTTACCTTAGCCCAATTCGTCATCCTTCTTGGATCGAATTGCCCAAGCTCCAAATTTCCTCATTGAGCCCTTAATCACCGGATTGAATCATCAATTACTGTCCTGGGCTTCGGAATACGATCATAGAAATGCGTCTCGTCTCCAATGCTCGCGGTGGCTCCACTAAATGCCGGGAAATGTTCCAAATCTGCAGTTTCCTGTAGAATAATACCACAACTACGAAAACACTAGAAAACACATATTAGTAATAAAATTGGCTCTAAATAGCCAAAAATACTCTTAACTATGATCACGGGACGGGGATAAATTAATATATAAAATGAATACATCAGTCAGCTTGATTAATTCTCATAGCACTAGCTTCTTTCCAACCCCTATGCACCATTTTCACATGCAACACTAGGCATTATGACACCCTTAAAATGTTTTAACCCCTCCCTTTTAGCCAAACACCTTTGCATAACATACCTCCTAATTCATTCCATTAGTTGAAGAATAGGTTTTGACCTAGCCTCTCTTAATACATTGTTAAAACTCTCACAACCATTATTAAGGAGCATGCCCGATTTACTTGTAGAAGTAAAAGCATGCCTGGACTAGTGTATAGCTGGGATCTCACTTAAGTACTTGAATGCATCCTCATTAATTTCCTTGATTGCTGCCATATGTGTATTGAAATGATGTTGCATTGGAGTTATTAATCAAGTTAATAAGGTAAACCACCCCCAACAATCAGCAAACACAGAGCATATGTATAAGTTGAAGCTTTTTACCGAAGTTGAAGATCTAGTTGCCTTCCAGAAATGTTCCTTGTAGATCACACCTGGAAATTTGGCCTTAAAGTTTGTCCAAATGTGCCTACAGCAGTATCTTGTGTCCGCATTGGGCATTGTTGTCTTGAAAGCATCAATCAGACCATGAAATGTACAGCAAGTTAGAATACATAATCAATCAGATCCTTAAAATTTTTCTAAAAAAAGAAGAGATAGTCTCATACTTTTTGCCTGTCTGACATATATGTGAGATCTTCTTTCTCATATACCCAGGTAACAACATCAGTAACTGACCCAAGATCTTCTTTCAACAAGGTCAAGAACTAGTTGCAATTCTCTGAGTTTTCAGTCTCTACTACTGCCCAAGCAACAGGAAAGATGTTCTTATTTCCATCTTTACCTATTGCTATCAACAAGATGCCAGGGTATGGACCTCTAAGGTGAGCCCCATCTACCCCAAGGATTGACCTGCACCCAGCCATGAACCCCTCCTTACAAGCCTGTAAGAAGATGTACAACCTTTGAAATAAAGGTGGTGGATTCTCTATCCCTGTAAACTTCACCTTTGCAGTAGAACCTGGGTTGTATCTCATGATTGTTGCAGCATAATCCCAGACCCTACTATACTCCAAGTTGGCATCTCCAAAAATCATTTTAAAGGCCTTAGCTTTAGCGTAGTATGCCATGTAGTACCCTATCTCAACTCCAATCTCTCTTCTTGCTCTTTTCATAAAAGCTTGAAGCTTCATAGAAGGATTATCCCTCCAGTCCTTAAGATATCTTTCAGCCAAATACTGTGAGGAAAGCTTAGTGTTATGAATATGATGGCTGCATATGTGCCTCAATCTTATACTCTTAATCTGCCATGTCTCTTCATCTTTCAACTTACAATACACCTTGAATCTGCACTTCCTCCTGTCTTTACACTTACACTCTAAAACCCGATCCCTCTTCCAAGGACAACTACATCTCTTTGCAAAAAAAAAAAAACAGTGACCTTGGTCCTATTATTATGCAAATAATAATAGTCATAACCATTTTTGATAGCATGGTGTCTAAGAGCCTTCCTGAAAACTATGTTAGAAGGGAACTTTAAGCCTTTACTCAGTTCAATCCTTCCCCTAAAATCAGTCTGCGGATTAAAAACTGGATAATTAGGACCCTCATCATCTGATCCAACTAAGCTAACCACTTCATCATCACTGACATTTAGCACAACATCATCATGCAACTCAATACCATTTTCATTATCATCCTCTTCATCTACCTCATCAACATGGTATTAATTTATACCACCTAAACTCTTGGTCACTCTCTCTGATATATCACCATCTATGTATTGCTGGAACAAATCATCATCATCTCTATCATCACAATCCTCATCAGCTAAATATGGAGTGCCCTCACTATCAGATCTATCTTCATCACTCAGTAACTCATCCTCCCCTAGAGGTTTCTCAACAGCTTCTGCAATCTCATGAACATGCTCATCACTCCTTTGTGTTTTTCACTCAACCTCCTTCTATTCCAAGGTTTTTTTTCTAGGCTGGAACAATTGGCAGCTTCTGCCTTCTACCATCAATTATAGAGCAGGTGTTGGCTATGAAAGGTGATTGTTTTGGGAGTGAAGATGTGTCCGAGGTTTGAATGTTATGTAAGTTAGGTGGGAAATTGGTTAGGGAGGTTGTGTTTGATGTATCACTTGAGATAAGTATAATGCTTTTTTCTTCAGATCTAGGGTTTGTGTGGGCCATATTTCACTACAAGAAAACACCTTATTTATGACGGAAAAAATTCGTCGGTACAACGTCTAATTCCGTCGGAAACAGCCATTTCAGACGAAATTCCGTCGGAACACGTTGTCGGAGATCACTTTGTCGGAATTTTGGCTTATACCGAGGGATTTTCCGTCGAAAAAGGCCCTACCGACGGAATTTCTGACGGATTTTAAATTGTCGGAGCCTACGTTTGACCTGGAATGGAAGTCCGTCGCAAGATTCCGACGGACGTAATTCCGTAGGAAGAACCATGGCTTTCGACGGAATATTCCGTAGGAAGGACCTTCTCTTCCGACGGAATTTCCGTCGGAAATCTGGGTAAAAAAAAAATAAAATAAAAAATTCAGACCACCCACCCAGATCCACCACCTCCCCCCTCCCCTGCTCAACACCCCAATCCGCCCCACAGCCACCCCTAACCCACCAACGACGCCACAACACCACGACCCACACCAAACCCCACCGAAACTACCACCACAATCCCACCCACACCAAACACCACCACAATCCCACCCACACCAAACACCACCACAATACACCAGCCCCCATCACCACCGACACCACCACACCACCCCACCACACCACACCACACCACCACGCAAACAACATACACAATTAACCCCAAAAAATCGCAAAAAAAATTAAACATCAAAAAAGAAAAAAAAAGAAAATTAAACATCGAAAAACAAAAAAACCGAAAATCAAACGAAAAATAAACATCTAAAATTAGATATACAAAAATTAAACATCGAAAATCACAAAAAACGAAAATTAAACGAAATAATAATTCGACCACTTACCTTGAATTCCTTCAAAACCCCTAAATTAGCTTGAATTTGGGTTTTAAAGGTCAAATTCGACCATGAAAACTCTAGATCTAGGGTTTTCATGGTCGAATTTAACATGAAAAACCGGGTGGTGGTATGTTGTTGCGCACCGGCGGTGGTGGCGGCTTCGTTGGGCAGTGGTGGTTGCGATGGAGGACAAAGAAACGAAGGGGAAGGAGGGAGGAGGAGAGAGAAACGAAGGGGAAGAAGGGAGGAGAGAGAGAGATACGAAGGGGGAGGAGGTAGGAGAAGAGAGAGAAAGGGGAAAAGGAGAGGAGAAAGAGAAAAAGAAAAGGAGGAGGTCAGGAGGGAGTGGAGGACAAAGAAAGATCCGCCTTTTTTGTTTCTTTTTTGTTTTTTTTTTATAAATTAAAAATCCGTCGGAAAGGGGTACAATCCGTCGCAATCTACCGACGGAATTAATCCGTAGGAAATAATTATGTTCCGAGGGATTTATTTTCCCTCTGAATTTTCAGCTACCTACGGAATTTTCCGTCGGTAGATATTTACCGAGGGAATATTCCGTCGGAAGAAGTAAATTCCGAGGGAAAAAAAATCCGTCGGAATATTTCCGAGGGACTTATCTTTTCCAACGGATATTTCTAACAGACCAAAATTCCGTCGGAAAGTTCGAATTTTCCGACGGAATTTAGGTCCGTCGGAATGATTCCGTCGTAAAACGGCCTATTTCTAGTAGTGTTTGAAGTGCTAGCTGACTCACCACCCTTGACCCTACTCTCAGCCAAGTCACTAGATACCCTAAGATCAATTTCAGAATCTATATACACCCCCACCCCTGGTCCATAAGCTGATGTGTCAAAAGTCTCTTTTTTAGTTTGGACCAAGTATAGGTGGTACCACCCATCCTTTTCTGGTGATTGCAGAAACTCAGGAATCTCCACATCACTCTTTATCTGTTTCCTACCACTGAACAAACAACACCCATGCTTCCTAAACCAAATTTTACCCACTTCCTTATATCCTAACTTACTCTTTATCTAGTGAGAAAACTCAAAATAACACACCTCATCTACATTAGGATGAAGTGAAACCCCATAATAATCCCTTTTCCCCTTTTCATAAGAAGTTTTCCTGTTCTTTGTAACAAATTCCCCACCATAGTACAACCTAATACTAATGGCCTCCATTAATTTATACCAAGGGTAAAAAATGCTATCTCTAACGTTAAACCTGATCCAATTTTTTTACAAAAACCAATACTAATTTAAGATCCAACAACAAAGCATATACACAAAAGGAAGTTCCTATTATATCTAACACACCACACAAAACAAACATGCAGTCTAAGTTTCATGTTCCCAATAGATAATTTTCAATTACTTTACTTTAATCAAAGAGAATTAATTAATTATATAACCTTAACACTAACAATTGTTTAATCAGCTTTGCACAACTCCAAGGAGGTGAGAAAACGTACCTGGGTTTATCTATAACTTTGTAATTGGTCCCTTTTAGCTTCTTCGAACAAGACGCAACACAAACACTTGCCTCCTTTCTTGCTTTGTTCTTCGCCATTGTAGAGCAAATTAAAAAAAATTCAGAAAAAATATACCTAGAAAAGGAAACCCGCATCAATTAAATACAAATAAACTTACTGTTTAGGGTGGGTTGAAATTAACTTCATTGATTGATTTCCAGCTTGAGGGGTGACGCCATGGCAAAACGTAGCAGAGAAGAGGATTAATTACTACCTCGTTAGATGAGAGAGGAGAGAGAAGAAGGAAGGAAATTAGAAGAAAAAGGGGGGAAATTAAAACGAGGGAGTTAGAGGGAAATTAAGGGGGAATTAGAAGAAATTGGGTGGAATTAATAAAATAAAAGAGGTCACGTGATCTGCACATGCAGGGTCAACGCCGAAAAAGACCCTGTCAATGCCGGATTGTCACCCTTGGTTGTCTTCAACAAAAATATTTTACAATCTGGTTTCTCCGTGCCAAAAAATTTTTATAAGATTTTTCCCAACGAAAAAGTTGTTATAAATGGTTTTTTCTGACAAAATTCCCTTATTTTTTCCCTATGTCAAAAATTTATATTATTAAGCTGGGTCGAAAGGAAAAGCAAGAAGTTAGGGTAATTGTCTTTTAATACTCCAATCAACAACACATTGAACCCTATTATTCTTCTCCCTCATCCAATCCACTCATAACCCCTATCTCTCCCAACCACTAATCTAAAATCCCAAACAAGCATCAGGTCGTCATCACCACCTTCCTTCCTCCACCACCCTTAACAAATGGCATTGACATCGCTTTTATTCCTCCTTCACACCAACCACTCCCTTCCTCCACACCACCAATATCACCATTTTTTCCCTTCCTCCACTACTCTACTACATACCCAACAAACCTATCACCTTCTTCCTAGATCTGTATTTTCATTGTTTATTTTGTCAGAATTATGGAGTAAAGTTAGTGGGTTAAAGAAATTAACACAAGCAAAATCATTATTAATTAGTGGAAGCCATTGCAAAAAATAGACATAAGGCAGACATTCATCTATGGCAAAATAAGACAAAAATAAAGAGACAGAGGGAATACCATTTTATACCATGAATTATGGCTTCAAATGGTCAAATTTGAGCATTTATATTCTACATCTAAAGTTTTAATGATCAAATTTGATCTTTTAAACTCTAAATATAACCATGGTTGTGGTAAAACCATTAGAGAAGAAAGGGAGAGAAGGGGTGGAGGGAAAGTGGCGTGGAAACATGGAAAGGGGCAATGGTACAAAGGAGGTACGACGATGGTAGTGGTGGCGTATATCCCCATTAGCATTTTTCCAATGAATGATAATGACAAAAGCGATGGAATTGTGCTTATTGATTACATTTTTTTTATTAACCGCGCATAACCTAAAAAATATGATAAGTGCATAATATACTATATTTTTAGTCCCTAATATTAGTCCAATGGCCGCTTAATATTGGTTATTTTATAATATTATTTACTTTTATTGTTTTAGATTTTATTTTATTCAATATTTTATGTTGTAGTTATTTTTATAATAATTGATACTTAATTTTATGTTGTGTGTTTTTGGTAGGAAAGCAAGAGGAAAATAAAAGCCCATTTATGTTGCTATTCAAAGAATCATATGCTATCATCAAAGTATATGAAGAAGGAAGCAAAATACTGCGAGCACCACGTGGAGAACAACAAACCCAACAACAAAGCAGAAGAGAAAAGAAAAAGTAACAAAAAGGGCACGTGACTTATTGAAGAAAGTAGCAAGCTACAGCAACAACCAATTTCGTTAAAACCGAAGTAGCAGCAACATATCTCAACTCCATGTTTATCTTCATCAAGCTTATAATCCTTCTTCAACACATCCGAAATTGAAGGAAGTGATGAATTCTTATCCTATTTTAAAAGTCTATCCTCCCGTACCCAAAAATTGGTGGCTGTTTTTGGCTATAAAAACACCAAAAAAAATCATCTCAAGGGGAAGAGAAACAGAACCACAATATTGAGGGTGGTGAGATCGAGTTTATAGTACAAGTGTGATCGAAGAACTACGGTGTCGAGGATTTTTGGAGGCGAGTGTGCGAAATCGGCGGAGGATCAAGTGTAGCGGCTACCTTGGTGTAATCCTAATTCATGAGTTTCTCCCTACTTTAATCTTTGATTATCTAGTTTGTTAGATTAAGCTTATTCTATTATACTTGTTAATTGGATGAAATTTTGCCTTTGATTTTTCATGATTTTGGTCTCACTATTAAACGCTGAGTTTATTGGTACTTTAATATTGAGTTTGGTATTTATTCAATTCATATGATCGTTTGTTCAATTTGAAGGTTTAATCTTTGTATGTGTGATAGTATACGATTACATTTATAAAGTAATTAAACTAGCTAGTTATTGTTAGACGCGGCGTTTGATGGTAATTTAGAGTATACGACTTAATTTAATTAGTATGGGCGGCTCATGATAATTGTTTTAAGTATATGAATTGATCGATAAAAGTTATTTATTGGGTTGGTAATATTTTAGCAAGATTCTAGTAGTTCTAGTGAGCAAAATAGTGGATAATCCGCTGCGAGAATCCGGCAACCTAAATGCTAAACAGAATATTGAATGAGACTAAAGGAATGAAAGTAAGAGGTTAGTTTGTGTCTAATTTATCATTGATCAAACCTCAGCTATGTTACTTGTTTGTCACTTGTAAATATTAGACTTATTTTAGTTTAGTTCTCTTCTTTATGGTTTATGATCCTTTAAACCCCCCAATCTCATGTACATAGTGATGAATAATACTCTATAATGTAAATAGTTTATTTTTCGAGTTAAACTTTAAGATTTTAAGAGTTTATTAATCTCCTCGTGGGATCGACCCTTACTTACCCTTTTACTAGTTATTAATATTTTTGAAGGTTAAGTTAGGTAAAGAATTAATTAATTTTATACGGTAAACGACACGTATCAGAATAATAGATAACATAAGAAGAATATAACTTATTAACACTTATCTTATTCGAACTTATCACCCCTTATACTATCTAAACTTATTACGCCTTACATTTTTTTTTTGAGAAAAATTATATACGCCTTACATTGTATGCAATAATCTTATTTTATTTGAACTTATATGAATTTATTAGAAAATTGAAATTAGTGAATAAGGTAAAAATAAATAAAAAAGGGATATTCTCAATGGCGACCCCCAACTTATGCTATGCACTAACGGTAACCTCCCTTTTTTTCAATTATACAAAATGACCTTAGTTAAAATTTTCATCTCACTCATAACCTTATTTCATTAAATATTAACTATAGTTAGATTTATATTTTAAAAAAAAACTAAAACAATTAACCCAACCACCAAAAACAGCCACCCCCACCAAAAAACCCACCCACCATAACCCAGTCGTAGCCATCGCCACCACCCTATCCCCGCCAATCCCGCGGCCGACGCCGAATCTGCCAAAACTCCCGCGTCGGCGCCACCTTGACCTCGACACCCAACTGCCGGCACCCCAAAGCTTTCCCTAAACCACCAGCCACCCCCACCCCAATGAACTCCTTTCTCCCTCGAAAAACGCACCCCTCCCCACCGCCGGCGTCCAATCACCCTTCCTCGCGCCGATGAACCCCACGCCATCTCCCCCTGCCCCTCCCTCTGCCACCTCCACCCCCAGAACCACCACGCCAAAACCCCAAATTAAAAAACCCTAAAATCGAAACCTAGGGTTTCGATTTTAGAGAATTCAATTTTGGGGTTTTAGGGTGTCGAGGATGGTGGTTTAAGGGGGTGGGTGTGTTTCCGACGGTATTTCGAGGGGGTGGATGGGGTCCGACGAGGTTTCAAGAGGGTGGGTGGGGGTGTTCAAGGAAGAGAAGGGTGGCGGAAAATGGTTGTTGAGGGGGATGCTGGGAAAGGGAGGGGTAGGAGGTTGGCAAAGGTGGTCGGTCGGAATTAATGGAGGGTGAAGGGAAGAAGAAGAGGAAAGGGAAAGGAAAGGGAGGAAGGAGGAAGGAGAAAGGAGGAAGGAAAGAGAAAGGAAGGAGGGAAGAGGAGGGGTTGCCGGATTATGGTGGTGGAGGGGAGGGGCTGCCAGAAATTATGGAGGAGGAGCAAGGATGGAGGAAAGAGAAAGGAAGGAGGAAGGTGGATAGGTTAATTTTTTTTTTTTTTTTTTTTTTAATATAAATCTAACTATAAGTAATATATTTAATGAAATAAGTTTATAAGTGAGATGAAAATTGTAACCAAGATCATTTTGTATAATTGAAAAAAAGAGGTCACTACTATTGATACGTAGCAAAAGTTGGGATCACCATTGAGATTATCCCATAAAAAAAACAACTCTACCTACCAAACGTCTCATTCCCACAAAGCCACCACAAATCCAAAAAAAAATGCGGGCTCTTTCCACCAACCCCTTCTCTTCAACTACTACATCTTCTTCCTCCCACCATTAGGAGAGAGAAACTTTCTTCATTCTCCCTCCATTTTCTCCCCCTTTCCCAACCTCCCACTTTCATGGCGGCCTCAGCTCACCCCTCTTCTCTCTGCTTCTCCCTCAACCCCACCTCATCAAAAGCCTCGATTTCAAAGTCAACCAACCTCTTTGTTGGAGTTGTTGGTGGGTCTTCCGTCAAATTGAATTCGGATCATTTGGGCTCGAATCGAATTGCAGTAAGTGTTGGTCGGGTTAGATCGGCGATTCATGCGAGTTCGACTCAGTTAACCCCTGCTGAGTCACCCAGTAGTAGTGGGTTTAGTAAGATGACGAGCTCTTCTAGGGTTCCTAACATTGTCGATGTTAATTTGGGTGATCGAAGTTATCCTATTTATATTGGACCTGGTCTTCTTGATCAACCCGAACTTCTTCAAAGGTAATTTTATCGCATTTTATAATTTGGAATTCTAATTTGAAGGAAATTGGCGAAAAGACTGAATTTGTTGAATAATGTTCTTAATGTTCTATGGTATTTTATCCCATTTTATTAATTGGAGTTCTAATTTGAAGAAAATTTGCGAAATTAAGATTTTTAAAGACTGATTTTACTTACGCAAATTTATTGAATAATGTTTATATTTATGGGTTATATGTTGCTGTTGTTATGGGCTACTCGTATATATTGTTTGTTAGATGCTGGAAAAATTTCCCCATATTTTGAAAATGATAATGGTAAGGATTGGATTTCGATGATACCGCGATTTAGAACAGAGGGAGGGTGAGAAAGACATATGCACACATTTGTTTACTGGCATTAGGATTACATTGTTTGTAGAATCATATTCATTTTGGGCCTTTGGGGCCTATAGAGTGATGAGCTTCAACTTTGATGACTTGTTTGTGATTCATATTCTTCTCGTGTATAGAGCATTATGGAGAATGTAAATAAATCGAGAAATTAACGGAAAAAATATTCTAAGAAAAATAACATCATTTTGGGGCCAATTAGAGTTAAGAAATATACATAGAGAATGTGCAACCAAAGATCTCTATCTCTATTTGACAAATATGAGAAACAAATCCAAAATTATTATCACGTTGATGGATGTTTAGCACCTCTCACAATATTTGGGAATTAACTCACGAAGGAGATTAGGGGGAATAGTCAAATTAATGCCCCAAAACTTGAAATATGTTCAATCATTGAGCTTAGAGATTGGAAAAACCAAAACTTATACCCTTTCACGGCCTTCAGTATAGCTATCAAATTTTTTAGTAAATTACTAAATTAGTGCTTTGATTGAATGCTTTGAATTTGTTTCAACTGATCAATGTGTTATTATTTGGTTAGGCATGTGCACGGAAAGAGGGTTCTTGTGGTTACGAACACCACTGTTGCACCCTTGTATTTGGATAAAGTTATCAATGCTTTGACTAAAGATAACCCGAACGTATCAGTAGAAACTGTGATTTTACCGGATGGAGAGCAGTACAAGGACATGGTATGTGTCTTCGACTTCAAAAAGACGTTTGCTTGATAGTGATTGACTTGGTCTTTTAATACATGATTCTTTTTGGTACGATAGGATACTCTTATGAAAGTCTTTGACAAAGCTATTGAGTCAAGGTTGGACAGACGGTCCACATTTGTGGCTCTTGGAGGTGGTGTGATTGGCGATATGTGTGGATTTGCTGCAGCTTCTTTCCTGCGTGGAGTTAACTTCATTCAAATTCCAACTACTGTTATGGCCCAGGTTTGATCCTGACCTATTTAAATTGTTTTACATTACTATCTAATGCTATGTGTATGTGTGTGTGCTGATGACATTCATGTTCAGGTGGATTCTTCAGTGGGTGGAAAGACTGGCATAAACCATCCGCTGGGAAAAAACTTGATTGGGGCTTTTTACCAACCTCAATGTGTACTTGTTGACACTGACACATTAGACACACTGCCTGACAGAGAATTGGCATCTGGGCTCGCTGAGGTAATAAAATATGGTCTTATTAGGGATGCTGAGTTCTTTGAATGGCAAGAGAAGAACATGGATGCATTGATGGCAAGGTATTTGAATCAATCATCCTAATTATTTTCACCAGCACCCCTACCCTACTAGTTTATTTTACCTCCTAACAAATGGAACTGTTAATTATGGCTTTTTTGAAGGAGATCACATTAACTTAATAACTGCATTATATGGTATTTAAAGCCTTTAGCCAACACTGCAATTTGTCTGTTTTTCCACCCTGAAATCAAAAATGTGTTGTACAGGTTATATAACTCTATTGGATGTTTTTGGAGTAGGCTAGAGAAAGACATAGTGCACTTTTGCTGGTCACTTCTAGTTAACATTCAGGAAGCCTATTTGAGGGAATGTACCCAAAAGTAATTAGTAATACAAAATAAACACAACTTGTAATTTTCATTAGTAATGATGCATCATTGAGTTGACTGAAGAATGGTTGCCTTGCTACTTGTTTATGCTTCATACTTTTCACATCATCTTATCTGAACATTTTAAAACTTATCAGCCCTTTTCCGAAAAATAGACTTGCTATCCCTGAAATGAATTTGATTTTCGCAAAATTTATTGTTTCATGGTGAAAAACGAGACATTAGTCTGCTTAAAAAGTATAACTTATGAAGCATCGACATAGCTAGCAGTTTGCCCATTCCCCTTGTGTCCAAGGTTTCCGAATGGATGTATTCTAAGGGTCATGGTTAGGCAAACTTTGGTTTGTCTTTTATTTTTTTCCTAGTTACTGAAGGATATATATATTGGTTATTAGAATACAAAAAGACAACTTATTGTGGTTAAGAACGCGTCAGGATTCCAAATACTTTGCTATGTGACTATTTGGATTGTTTGACATAGTTTGGATGTTGATACCTTGGGTAGATTACCCTACCACATTTTTTTGAAGTTTTTTTTTTAAAGAATTATGATAGTAAGTGACAAGAGTACTGGCTCATTTGACATTGTTTGGATGTTGATGTGCTTTGAGAGTTTGAGCTTTTATCCATCATGGTTGACTAAAAGGTCATGTCTATTGGCTTGATTTGCAGGGATCATATTGCCTTTGCATATGCTATAAAGCGCTCCTGTGAAAACAAGGCCGAGGTTGTATCTTTGGATGAGAAGGAAGGTGGACTGAGAGCAACATTAAACTTAGGTCACACTTTTGGACATGTGAGTTCTATAATCCTGTGATATCTTTTTCAAAAAATCTTTCTTATTGAATGATCTAGCCAAGTTGCTAAGACCTTGGAGAAGAAAACTTTTGAGGCAGTGTCAAGCATCTGTGAAGTTTCTTATATGTTCCACTTGTAAATCGTGCCTTAAATCCATTACAAATAGCAGTTGCTGAATTGAACAACTTATAATTATGTAAGCAATTAGCATTGCATATCTAAGATACAACCCTGTTGAGAATCTTGAAATTGAAATATCAAGTCTGAGCTCTAAAGTTTGAAACCTGGACTTAAATTTTAAACACTTGCAAGTACTTAATAGTTTTAGGCTAACTCAGTTTTTCTATCAATCAATATTTACTTCAACTTTACAAGTCAACTTAGGTTTGATTGAGTTGTTTCAGTATTTATCGTCTTAACTGAACCATTTAAAATTTGTAGATCCAGTAACCATATGATGCAGGACCACATGTTTTCTCCCTGGAAAGAGTTTTGGTTTGTGATGTACATGTAAATTTTCGTTGTTTTATCAGTTTGGCTGTTGTGTATTCCTTTTGCAGGCAATAGAAACAGGATTTGGCTATGGCCACTGGCTTCATGGAGAAGCTGTTGCAGTTGGAATGGTATGTCTCTGTAAACCTATTTACTGGTTCTTACGTTTTCATCATCTTCATGCTGATTCGGATTCTTATGTTCAGGTCATGGCTGTTGACATGTCACACCGTCTTGGTTGGATAGATGAATCACTAGTGGGGCGTGTTCATAACATCCTAAAAAAGGCTAAGCTACCTATTGCACCTCCTGAAAGCATGACTGTCGAAATGTTCAAGTCCATTATGTCGGTAAGCTTAGATAACACATACTATTGTAGTACTTTTGGACATTCGAAAATAAGTCACCTTTCCTAAATTAGTTTTCATCTAATGATTGAAATTCATAATATGTCCATACTTAAATTTATTTTACCTATTGTGAAGGATATATTATATAGTTAGAATTATGCTTACCTATTGTGAAGGATATATTATATAGTTAGAATTATGTCATATCCTTAATAATGGGAGATTTAGACTATTTGCCAGCTCCTTTTCTTCCAGACAGAAGGATTACTAATTATATATCTATCATAACTTATCTATGTCCATGTAATTCTAACTGGCAGGTCGATAAGAAGGTAGCTGATGGTGTGTTGAGGCTCATTCTTTTGAAAGGTCCCCTTGGAAACTGTGTATTCACCTCAGATTATGATAAAAAGGCGCTGGATGAAACTCTGAGTGCCTTTTCCAAGTCCTAATTCGTGATATTAGTATATAATTGTACCCACTATTCTTTTTGTAATTGATGGATGGTCAAGCAGCCATACCATGAAAAGTGTATCAGCTGAACTATATGAATCATTTGTTGTTTTTATCTCTGTAGAAACGGAAATAGTTTCTGTTGTGAGATCAATACCTGATAGAGTGATAATAGATACATGATGTAATTAACATAATAGCACTAATAATTATCAAGTAGAAGTTCTTGAATTAGCCTTTTTCCTTAGGGGAAGCATCTTCATCGAATAACCCCGAGTTTCAATGAAGTTCACCATGTACCCATACTACTCGATGTTTAGTTGTTTACAATGTATACTAGCCATTGTTCGATGCCTTACCTACACAGGACAGCTCAAACAAGGATCATTCATTTTCGCAATTACACCAAAAATGGGCACATCAAGTGGTAGCTGTATATTTATTCTCAAACACTTATGCATGCATACAACTTGATCATTGATGACGACGTGCCCGTTCTTATTACCAGTATATACTATACAGTCCATTTTAATAAATTGACAAGAAACTTTGAATATTATTATAAAAATCCGTATGAATTGGGAGCATTTGAGAGTGAAATCAACCCGATTTCACGGATGAGCAACTACCTATTTATGGTCCCCCCCCAACTTATACCCTTCTTTAATCTTCACTTATGGCTTCAAACTACTTTCAGAGTCTTGATGTCTAATTTCCAGTTTTCAAACTCGTGATTTCCGTGTATTGAGCTGTTGTATTAAGGATGGCAATGATTGAATGGGATGACGAAAATTTATTGTTTTAAAAACTTTGATGAGTTGAGTTATGGTCGGTTCAAATTCATTTGCGAAGTAAATAAGTCCTTAAGTAGCTTCTACAGTTCTTAACTCCTTAAGAATTGTTACAAACTTAACTCCTTAAGTAGCTTCTGCAATTCTTCTTCTTCAGAAAAAAAAAAAAAAGTAACTTCTACAAAGATAATTTACACAGTGATTAATGTCCTATCTGCCAAAATTATGCTTGACTACTTAAAAATGTCATTATAGAAGTCAATGCATTTAGTAACAATCAAATTACAAAAGTCAATGCATCTACACGTGGGGGTATTGGGACATTATAACCATACAATTTCTCATTTTATGGATTGAATATGTGATTTTCCTAGGATTAGTTATTAATTAACCCCTAGCTACAAAATCGACAATTAGAACACCGGACTAATATTCGAAACTTGATGACTCAAATTATTAATAAATATCATCAAAATTAACTCATGAGCTCTCTTAATAGATTTTAAAATTACGAGTACTCGACTTGATCAAACTTCACTTGACCAACAAGTAAAAGTCACATAATTTAAATAATGTCTCAATTTACATAAAATCCGATCTATCTATCCTAATAACACAATTGTCACCTCTACGCCTCGCCTATCTTTACGGTAGTTATGCAAGGGGGATAAAAACGAGAGGAAAGAGGGGAAAGGCGTGGGTAGTAAAGCGTAAAACACGTTAGAAGAAGAAACAATCACCCACAAAAAATTAAAAAAAAACACACATTATTCATTCATTGAACGCTTCAACGGCATTGTTTCCCGGTTCTCAGGTAACTCCTCTCCTTTCTTCTCTTTCACCTTCTCTCTCTCTCTCTCTCTTCTTCAATCTTCTTCCCCCAATTTTTTCTCTGATTAATCTTTATTACCAGATCTATTCACATTAGGGTTACATTTTTCGTCATTTCTTCCTCTCAATTTTCTCCATTTTCATCCACATTTTCATTTCCTCAAATTAGGGCTCCTATTTTCTAGGGTTTAGTTTTTGTTTTTGTTGCGCAATGTTTGATGTTGTGATCGGGTTTCAATTTCTTCTTTTACAGGTTCCTTCATGTGGTGTTGTAATTGAGAAGCGATTTTGATTTTTTTTTTTTAATTTGAATTTGAATTTGGGGGAAAATTAGCTTTGTTTTTTTTTTTTTTTTTTTTTGATTTATCAAGGTGGAAATTGAGGGGGTTGAATTTTGAGGAGGAGAAGAAATCGTGATTGTTGAAAAAAAAATGAGTGCTTCGAGGTTCATAAAATGTGTTACAGTTGGTGATGGTGCCGTTGGTAAAACTTGCTTGTTGATTTCTTACACCAGCAACACTTTCCCTACGGTCTGTTTCTCTCTCTCGTTTCGTAATTTAGCTTCGATTTCATGGAAATTATTTGATTGTTTTGTTAAATTCGTCTCGATATACACTTTTAAAACCATTTTTTTTCTGTTATGTAAGGTTAAATTGTGCTTTGGGAATTGTTTTGAATTGTGTGAATTATAGATTTCATGTGGATTGTTTTTGAATTTTATTGTTGAATTCCAGCAATTCTGCAAATTAAAGGAAAAAAACAATTACTTTGGTAATGATTGAATTTCTAGTTTTATTAAAGAATAAATAAAATTGGTGCAATTGAGTACATTTTAGGTTGATGCAAACATTTAAAGGCAGTTTTAGGGGAATTCAGTCATTTTCTAGCTTGAGGATTGTTAACACTGTTTATAATTTTGATGATATACGAGTTTAGTCATGAATAGCATGGTTGATTTATTTATTATTTTTTTTAGTGTAAGGAATTTCTGTGGAGGAGGCGAATTGAGCGTTTGGTTTAGGATTGCCGTTTGTTTCTTTCTTTTATGCGAGCTGTATTTATATAGACAGCTCATTTGAAGATCGGATTCGAGTTTTGTGATAGAATGATTACACAATCATGGATCTTCCTGTCAGGGATATATTTCTGGTTACCCTTGCAAAGTAGGAGATGTATTAGTTTCTCGTAATTGTGATTGTAGTTTGCACCTTTGCTTCTTCTATTGTAAGTTATTTAGTTTGTGGCCGGGAAGTTTCTGTTTAGCTGGATTTGATGAGATTATTTGTTTTTGGCAATATCTTGCTCAGAATATTCATATGATTTGTTCTGTCAAATTCCTTGGGTTTCTGGTATACCTCTTTTGATAAGACATTCTGTTTCTAAGGTATTTCTTTGATGTATTGAAATCAGAGTATTCTGCTACTCTGATTTCCCTTGGTATCCATG
The DNA here is from genome assembly GCF_001683475.1 of Chenopodium quinoa. NCBI lineage: Eukaryota > Viridiplantae > Streptophyta > Magnoliopsida > Caryophyllales > Amaranthaceae > Chenopodium > Chenopodium quinoa. The sequence goes on from NW_018744240.1 coordinate 1,308,519, forward strand.
TTTCATTTACGTGTTTAAAACCATCATCAGATATGACTCTAAAGGGATTGCAAAATAACATAGAAAACCTGACGTATCCATGTCTGATATTCTTAAATTTGTAAATAATCTGAATATCATCAACATAAATCGAATATGAAATATAATGCAAATAGTTTGTGAAATTGTGCTGAACTCTACTTCCCAAATTGTTGGTCCTGTTTTGCCATTCCTTTATTCTCTTTAAATTTAAATCTTTGATTGGAACAGGATTATGTGCCCACTGTCTTTGACAACTTCAGTGCAAATGTCGTCGTTAATGGGGCCACAGTTAATCTGGGGTTATGGGATACTGCAGGTAATGGCGTTATATCTGCTGATTAATCTCTTTGGTTGTGTACTTGATTATTCTCTATGTACGACTCAAATTGTTATTTGTGTTACAGGACAAGAGGATTACAACAGATTAAGACCTTTGAGTTATCGTGGAGCAGATGTTTTTATTCTTGCTTTCTCCCTCATTAGCAAGGCTAGTTATGAAAATGTTTCTAAGAAGGTAAACATTGTTTGAATACTGATAAGGAAGCATTTATGTGAATTAGACCCTTGGTGTTTGCTAATGAGCTTTTGTGGCCACTTAATTTTCAGTGGATTCCCGAGTTGAAGCATTATGCTCCTGGTGTCCCCATTGTTCTTGTTGGAACAAAGCTTGGTCAGAATCATACTTATCTCTTTTATTTCATCATTTTGCGTTTCTGTCTTATTCTGTCATTTCTTTTTTGGAGTAACACATCCAGAAGTTCTGATCACCCTTGGAAATTTAGATATTATTTTATGTTATCATGGATTATACTCTTTGAGTTTTGATTTCGGTAAATATGTGGCATTTTTATATCTAGTTGGTTGAGAATTTTTCTGGTTTTTGGAACCTGTGTTCACTTTTTGCAAGCTTAATTTGCTGTTTCTGGAAAAGGGTCTTTTGATTTAATTTTCTGACGTAGAAGTTATTCCTACTTTTGATGCATGACATTAGATCTTCGGGATGACAAGCAATTTTTCATAGATCACCCTGGTGCAGTTCCAATCACTACAGCTCAGGTAAAAAAGAATTGTACTCTGCATATGTTTCCCTATGGTCTATAATGTTTAGAAATCACAAGGACCAAAATATTTCTGTTATTGTTCAGGGTGAAGAATTGAGGAAGCTGATTGGTGCTCCTGCTTACATCGAATGTAGTTCAAAAACACAGCAGGTGAGTATTTGTTGTCAGGTTGAGATAGTTTCACTTTCCAACTTGGTTGTGCCTTTTGAGTCGCTAACTTGTGAACTTTGAATTAAATATGCAGAATGTCAAGGCAGTTTTCGATGCAGCCATTAAGGTTGTGCTTCAACCACCAAAGACAAAGAAGAAGAAGTCAAAGGCACAGAAGGCTTGCTCCATATTGTAATTGTGTCAGTTGTAAAGAGAAACAAGCCCTAGTTCGAGCATTCCATCTCGCGTTCGACCTTTTGTCTTTCACAATCAAGCTTGAGGATGCAGGCAGGCTTTTTTAGCGTATGATTTCTTACTGATTGTACTTGGGTTCTTTTGTGGAGCATCAGGTTGTTTCTTGTTGCTTTCTGGCATTACATTACCATCTAATTCGTGGTTTTGGTTCAGTCTTTATGTATTAAATATAAGGTACTGGAAGATCCCAGTTTAGGAAAGGACCGATATTTTTCCCCCTTAACCCTAGCAGAGCAGTTTAATTCATTTCTTCACAACTACTTGTTATGAAGATGATTGCCTCTGGCTACATTTTTTATGTCTCTTTGATTTCTGTAGTTTAAAGTTTAAATATCGCGCTATTTTTCAATACGATGTTTTTCTTTGCTCCCCTTTTGATTAGTTGATGCTGGAGTTGGTTTCCAAACAGTTCATAGTTGTTGGCTGAACCACTCACCTTTTGGGAATCTTGTTGGCAGAGGTTGACTCCAACTAACATTGTGTTGGTTGAGCCACAGAATACAGGTATAATAATTAATGGTGATCATGATAATTTGTGTATGACATGATTAGATAGATTGTTAATGTAGAATATTTGGCTGTTCTTGGAATGTTGGATTATGTTGGCTTATTCTATTAGCCGCCCACGTTCTTCGTTGTTGATTTTCTGAAATGCTCATATTCTATGGCCGATTTTACATGTCTGAAAAAATAATATATTTGCAGTATTGTATGGTTTTCCATGGTAATTAAAAATGTTTAAAAGTGATCCGCTTCCTATTCTGGGCGATGTGATGATAACAAAACGATTGTGATTGCCCCCAGCTGGCGATTGAGTAATCTTTGAATGACCTACTCGATTCTACCTTTCATGACCATGTATTATTGGAAAAATTATGCAGTGGAGGCTTATACAGATGCTCGGGAGCATTGTGCTTGTCTGCTTGAAGTTCCGATTGAGTGTCTAGTCTGTTCACCCTCTGGTCCTAGCTTTTATTTTTCTTTTTATGAGGAGAAAAATCCTACTAAACTGGTACTTCACATAAGTCAACCAACTTAGCTACATGAGGTCAACACTTGAGAGTAAATGGAAAGGTAATAGAATCACCTCCCCCCATCCATATATAGATGATGGGTCTCGAATTTGTAACCATCTAGTCTTGGACGGTCTTATGAATAAATTGTTGGATCATCTTATGGCAAAATGGAACAATGGCACCAGCCATCAGGTTTGGTAATTATCAACAATCTAGTACTAGTAGTATGTACTGTTTAGATTAGCAAGATAGCTGGATTAGCAATTTAGCATAGTGATGTTCCTTAGTTGGATCCAAGCTGTGGCCTAACTTAAAAATAAAGGTTGAAGCTGGACACGTATGCTCTTGAGACTGGCTAAATAAGGCTCATTTTGATTGGCTGAAGTATCAACCGCATACCAAGTTTTGACTATTCTATATTTCTATAGGCAGCCAATCATTCAATCATTTTCCTAAAAGTCTAAAACCAAAACGAAGTATATCCTAAGGACAATGATTAAAGAACATATGTTAATTAATGAGGGTGTAATTATCCACATCATTGTTATACAAATTTTGCTTATAATAATCATTTACTTTTCAAAGGTTGGTGTTTAGAAATCACTATTACATTACTCTATATATTATATGAAGTATTATGTTGTGTACAATAAGGGTGTGCATGGGACGGGTACCCGTACTATTAACATTATCGGTTCGGGTACCCGATAACTAATAACACTAAAAATGATATTCATTACCCGAACCGATAAGTTCGGGTACCCGGATTTTCGGTTCGGTTATCGAGTACCCAATATGATCATGACCAAATTACTAATAATTATTAATCATTTAAATTATGAAGTGATTACGAAGTAAAGTAAGAGTTTAGATTTTGGATAAATAGATTTAAGTATGGAAAAAAAAAATTGCTTATCAGAACGGATCGGGTAACCGTTAATTTTAAAATGATACCCAATAACCGTACCCGATAACAAATTATCGGATCTGGTATTCGAACCGTTATGGTTATCGAAACGGGTACCCTAATTTTCGGTTCGAATTTTCGGATTTTCGGGTTTTTGGTTTTTCAGATAATTTTACTGAGCCCTACATCTACTTCCTTCAACTTATATTGAGAAAATCTATTCCACAAACCAAATACAAAATCACGACCTCATACTTTGTACTCCGTATCTAGTTCTTTAGGAACAGTGGCGGAGCCAGGAATTTCCGACTGGTGAGTCACAATCGATAACCAAATATGTAAAAAATTTTTTTTACCAAAATTCCGAAGAAAAATTATTTACAAAGATCATCCAAATAGAAAATTGACAAGATTACAATACTAACTAATAATTAACAAGCTTAAAATTGGCAAGACTAAAATCAACAAACTAATAATTAACAAGCTAATAATTGACAACATGACAAGCTTTTGGGTTATTAAAAATTGGTTGTATAGCCCAAACAAGCTATTGTTTTTAGGTTATTAAAAATTGGTTGTATATGAAAACGAGAGTTGATTTAACAATAATTTGACAAATGAGGTAGAGTTGCTATATTTTATTTTGTGAGATCAGAGTAGCATGAAAACGAGTGATGATTAAACAAATGATCAAACGAGCTCGATACGACATGTTAGTAGTTCCTTTTTGAAAGAAACCTATCATTTCCATCACTTTATTTCATAATGTAATTTCTTACACTTCATTATTACCTTTTCAAAATTCTCAAGGTGGCAAACAAACTAAAAAGAGGATTGGGTTGTACGAGCAAAAGGAGTTCCAAATTCCAACAAAATTGGGCCCAATGGACCCCTAGTGGACCATAAGAAGCTCATTAGAAAGATAGCAGTACAGAAAACATGAAAAAAGAATGATTGTTAACCTCTTTTTTGGGCTATACAAACAATTTTTAATAACCTCTTTTTTGGGCCCTGGTGAGTCATTTGACCCACCAGGCACAAGGCCAAGTCCACCCCTTTAGGAATAGTACCCAAAATGAGGAAACAAGCCTCTACACAAACCTCTTATTGCTATTGTTCTTGCCCTTTTAGTGAGACGTGAACAGCATTATGATTAGAGAACGTAGTATTCCTAATCATCTAACTTATTTTCTGGTAGCCCCAACCTTATGGAGTATCATATTTGCCTTTAAACACCTTACATTATTTATGCTCACACGTAATTATATCATCACTCTTTATAATTGCTTTCAATAAATTATAAACCACTAAAATAATATTATATTCATTCACTCTTGTAACTAATATAATCGTAATACTAACAAGATTTGTTTCTGTTTCAAAAATTAAAAAACAAGATTTGTTATCAGCCAAAGTTGACTTAGCATTTAAAAAATCAAAACATTATTTTCACCTCATATAGTAGTGGCCTGGTGTAGATTCAAACCAAAAAATTATAAAATCCCAAAAATCACTCTTCTTGATTCAGCAAGCAATTAGTATGGGACAGAATTTTGTTGCCGCTTTACGCTGCTGCGACTTCATATTGCAAGCCCTGCATTGCATCGTTAATCTGCGTCGCAACCTCGAGGGTAATACTGTTATAAACGGAATTGCACAAATAAAATAGTAAGAACAATGTTACCGAGAATAAGACTGAGTCGCGGACTATGTTGCTCTCTTTAGAACATTCGCGGCACTGCCTCAAACTTGTGCAAGCAGCTCGTACCAAACCGGATGCCCCCAGGATAAAACAGTCTTTCACAAGTATAAAATACCGGCGGTTTTGCACCGAACCACCGGACAACGGAACACCAGAAAATCAGAAAGAAACTGCTCGACTGTTTTGAGAGGGAGAGAAAATATATTTTGCAAAGTGGTTTTCTGTATTTTTTCGTGTGTTTAAAAACAAAGCTGGAACCGTCCTTTTATAGGTAAAGATACGTAACAGCTTAAGCATGAAAACGGGAGAAAGATTAGCAACGTTTACTGCAATTAGTGTATCCGTTAAGCAAGAATCAAGGCATTAAATCAGTGTAACGGTGCAACGTTTAGCAGTAAAACAGCAACGAGAATCAAGCAATGTAACGGAAAAATTTAAACCAAAACAGTAAAACGTTTTGTAACTGAATATTAATCAAACCGGTAACAAAAATTAAGTTTGTTTAATAACCCAAACCCAAACCCGAACCCGACCCGACCCGACCCGGCCCGGCCCGACTCGGTTCGGTTCGGCGCGCGTGTGTGTGATATATGGTTTACCATATAGGTCCTCCCTCTCCACAAAATGTGGGTAGCCCAAGGGCCACACCCCTTTAGCCCACTCTCTATATTATAAAGAGAGTAAAACTCTCATTTCCCACCAATGTGGGACTTTGAGTTTTTTTCACAAAATTCACACACTACACACTTGTTGTTCCAACAATCCCCCACTTGAATTTTTTGAAAACATTTTCGAGCAGAATCCATACATATATAGGTTGCGCATAAACAGAAGTGTTTTTCAACTTGAACTTCTACGTAGTGAGTACGATTCAGATTCAACAAGGGTGACTCGAAGTTTTGAACCCTATCTCTGACAAAGTACCACACACAACCTACTCTTGGTGTTGTTCTAGACCCGTGCTATTTCGGCCATGCACGTCTATCCCAGTGTAGTGAATGCTCTAGAAATGCTGCCACACATTTCATAGGAAGCGGCCTAACTTCCACATTCACATAGGTGAATCTATCAAGAGTACTCCTGTAGCTTGGTACTCCACTCCAAATTGGAGTATAGATTTCATTAAGAGATCCTATTAACTCATCCTTGATCGCTTCAGGAAATTATGTCTTTTGAACATATTCAACTCATATCACACCATAACTTGTTATTACCCTTTGAACCTATTTCTTGGGATCTCCAGTTCATAGGTTGGGTTACCATTATGTGTGGTTCATTTCAATGGCAATAGTCCCATTTTCTTAGAGGAAAAATGGACTTTCTCCCTAGCTAATCCTTTCGTCAAAGGATCAGCCAAGTTATTCTCAGTGCGTACGTGATCCACTCTAACAGCTCCGATAGAGAGATATTCTCTCACAGTGCTGTGCTTACGACGTATTTGTCGTCTCTTACCGTTGTAATAACGGTTCTGAACTTTTGCAATAGCCGCGGTACTATCGCAATGGATCAAGACAGCCGGTAATGGCTTTTCCCATAGGGGAATTTCACCTAGCAGGCCTCTTAACCAACCTGCTTCTTCACTAGCCATAGCTAGTGCTATCATTTCTGACTCCATGGTGGACTGAGCCAAAATAGTCTGTTTCTTAGACTTCCAAGATACAGCTCCACCGGCTATAGAAAAAATATATCCACTAGTAGCCTTAGAGTCATCTGATAAGGTGTTCCAGTCAGCATCACTATAGCCTTCTAGTACAGCTGGAAACCTTTCATAATGCAACCCTAGGTTCATGGTCCTCTTAAGGTATCTCATGACCCTTTCAATAGCATGCCAATGCTCATTACCAGGACAACTAGTAAACCTGCCTAACAATCCCACGACATAGGCAATGTCGGGTCTAGTACAATCAGTGGCATACCGAAGGCTACCAATGATGCTCGCATAATCAGATTGCCTTACGGCATCACCAGTGTTCTTAAATAATTTAACACTGGAGTCATAAGGTGTATTAGCAGGTTTACAGTCAAAGTAACCATATTTCTTTAGGTTTTTCTCAATGTAATGAGATTGATCCAAAGAAACTCCATTTTCTGTCCTAGTAATCTTAATTCCAAGGATTACATTAGCCTCTCCTAGGTCTTTCATGTCAAACTCAGCATTCAACAATAGCTTTACATCATTCACAACATGAATGTTCGAGCCAAAAATTAACAAGTCATCCACATATAGACAAATTATAGTGCATATGTCATTCTCAAATTTTACATATATGCATTTGTCACTACCATTTATCTTAAAACCATGTGAGATGACTAAGTTATCAAATTTTTCATGCCATTGTTTAGGTGCTTGTTTGAGACCATAAAGAGATTTATCTAGCTTACATACCAGATGCTCTTTTCCTTGAACAACGAATCCTTCCGGTTGATCCATGTAGATTTCTTCTTCCAATTCACCGTTCAAGAATGCAGTCTTTACATCCATCTGATGTACTACAAGATTAAAAACAGAAGCAAGAGATATTAGTACTCTAATAGATGTTACTCTAGTTACAGGTGAATAGGTATCAAAGAAATCAACATTCTCCCTCTGTCTGTAGCCTTTAGCTACCAAACGGGCTTTGAACTTATCAACAGTCCCATCAACTTTCAGCTTTCTCTTTAGGACCCATTTGCAACCAATTGACTTGCAGCCTGGTGGCAACTCAGTTAGATGCCAAGTTTGATTAGACTCAAGTGAGTCCATTTCATCGTTCACGGCTTCTTGCCATAAATATGCATCAACTGAGGTTAGAGCTTCTTGGAGGGTAGAAGGATCCTCCTCTACATTAAGAACTACAAAGTCTGGGCCGAAGTCTTTTGCTACTCTAGCCCGCTTGCTCTTTCTTAGTTCGGGTTCAGCATCCAATTCTTGTGAGTTAGACCTGACTTTAGGAATAATAGAGGTGGACGAACCCCCACTATTTCTAGATTTAAAAGGAAACCTGTCCTCATAAAAATCAACATCATTAGATTCAATAATTACACGAGCATTTAAATCAAAGAATCTATATGCCTTACTGTTAATAGCATATCCAATGAATACACATTCATAAGCTCTACTAGCTAATTTAACTCTTTTAGGATCAGGAATCCTAACATATGCTAGACAACCCCAAGTTCTGAAATAAGAAATGTTAGGTCGTTTATTACGAAGTATTTCATAGGGAGAAACCTTACTCTTAGTCTTTGGAATACGGTTTAAGACATAACAAACAGTTAGTAGAATTTCACCCCACCAATGATCAGCAGCACCAGAATATAAGGAAATAGCAACTACTAATTCTGTAAAGGTCCTGTTTTTCCTTTCAGCCTTTCCATTCATTTCTGGGGAATAAGGAGTTGTCCTTTCATGTATGATACCATGTGAATTATAAAATTCTACAAAAGCATCAGTATCATACTCAGTTCCACGATCACTTCGTAATCTTTTTATTTTCTTGTTAAACTGATTCTCAAACTCTGTTATAAACAACTTAAACATTTCAAAAGCATCACTCTTATTTTTCATCAAATAAATACAAGTATAATCAGAACAATCATCAATAAAGGTGATAAAGTATCGTTGTCCATTTCTGGTCAACGTTCCATTTAGTTCACAAATATCCGAATGAATTAAGTCTAATGGTTCTGAGTTTCTAATCACTGATTTATGAGGTGTTTTTGTAATCTTAGCCTGACTACAAGAATCACATTTGTCAAAGTCATTGAGAGAGATATTTGGAATAAGGCCTAAATTGCTCATATTTTTTATGAGTCTTTTGTTCACATGACAAAGTCTAGTATGCCAAACATTAATAGTAGAACACAACATATAAGCGGAATTAGAAATTTTATTAACTTCAACATTCAGTTTAAACATGCCATCAGTAGCATATCCTTTTCCTACAAATATTCCATTCTTAGTTAAAGTAAACAAATCAGAACCTATGGTTTGTATAAAACCAGCCTTATTGAGCAAAAAACCAGAAACTAAATTCTTCCTCATTTCCGGAGTGTGTAACACATCTTTCAGAATGAGAGTCCTGCCAGAAGTAAACTTCAACTCAACATTTCCAACACCAGCAATGTTAGTGGAATGGGAATCACCCAACAATACTTTCTTATCATCGGTCTTTTCAGTGTATGTTTTAAACATTCGACGATCATAACAGACATGGCGTGTGGCACCAGTGTCTATCCACCACCCATCTGATCCACCAGTAAGGTTGATCTCAGTAATCATAGCCACAAAAGGCTCTTCAATCATGCTAGCCTGCGCAGGCACAGGGTTAGGCATGTTCCTGCACTTTCGTGCCATATGGCCTGGTTTTCCACACCGATAGCACAGAAATTGACCAGTACCATTCTTAGGGGGTTGAGACTGTTGTCTTCCATTGTTCTTTTGAACATTCGGTTTATTGAAGTTATTCTTCCGGTTCTGAGGTTTGAAATTCTTACCAGCAGGTTTAAGTACTGCAGCAGATCGCCTAGGAGCATTATTAGCAGAGATTTGTAAAATCTCTTCCTTTAGATCCTGTTTTCTGGATTCTTCTTCTATACGTAGCCGAGTGATCAAACTCTCTAAGGAGAATTCCTTAGTCTTATGCCTGAGATTATTTTTGAAATCTTTCCAGGAAGGAGGCAGCTTGTCAATAATAACAACAATTTGAAATTGTTCATCAAGGGCCATACCTTCGGAAATTATCTCATGGGCAATTTTCTGAAGGTCGTGAGACTGCACTTCTACGGACTTATCATCAGTCATCTGGAATTTTAGGTACCTACTGACAGCATACTTTTTGGCACCTGCTTCTTCAGTATCATACTTTTTTTGTAGGGCATCCCACAAATCCTTAGCAGTATTTTCCATATTATAATAGTCATAGAGGTTATCAGACAGACCATTAAGTATATAGTTTTTGCACATGAAATCAGTTTCATTCCAGGTTTCGATTTCACTATTTAAGTAAGCTAATTCATCTTTAGGAGCATTATCAGGAATAAATGGCCGAGGGGCTGTTAAGGCAGAATTAACCTTTTTGATAGTTAAGAAAAATTGCATTTTTTGTTTCCATCTTTTAAAGTGAGCGCCCTCAAAACGAAAGGGCTTGTTAAGGTCAGTAGACATAGTCATTTCTTCGGTAGACATAGTGTTCACGAAGGCAGAAACGATTGTTCTAAAATTGTTATAAACGGAATTGCACAAATAAAATAGTAAGAACAATGTTACCGAGAATAAGACTGAGTCGCGGACTATGTTGCTCTCTTTAGAACATTCGCAGCACTGCCTCAAACTTGTGCAAGCAGCTCGTACCAAACCGGATGCCCCCAGGATAAAACAGTCTTTCACAAGTATAAAATACCGGCGGTTTTGCACCGAACCACCGGACAACGGAACACCAGAAAATCAGAAAGAAACTGCTCGACTGTTTTGAGAGGGAGAGAAAATATATTTTGCAAAGTGGTTTTCTGTATTTTTCCGTGTGTTTAAAAACAAAGCTGGAACCGTCCTTTTATAGGTAAAGATACGTAACAGCTTAAGCATGAAAACGGGAGAAAGATTAGCAACGTTTACTGCAATTAGTGTATCCGTTAAGCAAGAATCAAGGCATTAAATCAGTGTAACGGTGCAACGTTTAGCAGTAAAACAGCAACGAGAATCAAGCAATGTAACGGAAAAATTTAAACCAAAACAGTAAAACGTTTTGTAACTGAATATTAATCAAACCGGTAACAAAAATTAAGTTTGTTTAATAACCCAAACCCAAACCCGAACCCGACCCGACCCGACCCGGCCCGGCCCGACTCGGTTCGGTTCGGCGCGCGTGTGTGTGATATATGGTTTACCATATAGGTCCTCCCTCTCCACAAAATGTGGGTAGCCCAAGGGCCACACCCCTTTAGCCCACTCTCTATATTATAAAGAGAGTAAAACTCTCATTTCCCACCAATGTGGGACTTTGAGTTTTTTTCACAAAATTCACACACTACACACTTGTTGTTCCAACAAATACCATTTGGAATGCGCAAAACAAAACTCCCGCCCCAATTATATTCCTCCACGAGTCGTCTTGCCCAACGAGTCGTCGCCAAATCGACGACCTCTAGCACTCGGGCCTTCCGTATCTCCATTAAAAACATGGTTCGAATTCTTGCCATAGCCTGAGTGTTGCCATATTCATTCCTTTGAAGTTGCATTCCCCTTAGGTGGGCGTCGTTGAGACGCTATTGTCGAGATTTCCCAGGTTGGGTTCTTGGGACGACTCTAGAATGGCGTTTAGTAGCTGTAATTTCTCTTCCGCGATCTGACCCCTCTGTTGATTGTTCGCTCCTTGACCAACCCTTCTCTCCCACGCGACAAGTGCCTCCAATAGACGACCCTGTCTCTGCCCAAAGGTCTCTTCCAACTGTTGAACATTAGGAGGTGGGTTTCCTGACATTTTTGAAGAGAAATTGGGGAAGAAATAGAACAGAGAGTGATACTGTTAAGGCTGTATTTTGCAAATATAACAGAAGAATAAAGAAGGATAGAGAGAGAAGAAAGAAGAGGAGATATAGGGGAAGATTATGGTGTAATTTTATATCCATATTCACTGCATTACAACCTTAATATAGCCGTAAGTGCTCCTTACAAGATTTTTTTCATAACAAACTTATTACAGCTCATCCATCAAACTCAGTTTGCTATAACAACCAGCTAAACATAGCCGTTTCTAATATTCTAGTGGCCCGGGGAAAAATGATAATACTTTTGTTGAATAAATCATTTGTATTTATAATTATAAATATTTACGTAATTTGTTAATTAATAAATAATTTTACGTAATTTGTTAATTACTAAATGGAAGCCCGTGCAATGCACGATTTTTTCATCTATGATTTTTAATTATTTAATTTATTGTATTTAATAATTTCAGACAAAATTATAAAAGTTTAATATTTATTTTTTTACTATAATTTATAATGAATTTATTAAATATAAATAAATTGTAAATATGATATTTTTTCATCTAATTCGTTTTTACTGAATTCATAATATTTAAATATAAATATTATTAAATTGTAAATATGAATTTATTAAATATAAATAAATTGTAAATATAAATAAATTGTAAATATGAGAAAGGAAATATTGATACTCATAATATTTTTTATTTAAATAGAATATATTTAAATAATATGTAAATTAATTAGATGAAAGCCTACGCAATGCACGGATTTTCATACATATATCATTATTTGACTTATTTTACAATTTAAGTATTTCAGACAAAAAAAATAAAAACAAATAATAATTTAATTAAAATGATATTGTCAATTACAAAAGTATAATTTTTTTAATGTAATTTATATCGCGACTTCATTTATTGTTGTTTTGTATTTTATTCGTTGTTCTTAGTTATATGACAATAATATGATATCTTTCAAAAAAAAAAATTGTAAATATGATATTTCATTGATTACATATTAGGATAAAATCTTTAATGTGAAAAGATAATAATTTTTTATTTTTAAAATAATTTAAATCCTAAATCATTATTCATTGCTTTTTACAATTGAAATTAAACTCTCAAATTTATATATCATTATGTATATTACTTGTGATCTCTTGCTCTCTAACAAATTATCTATCTTTTAGAATTTTTAGACATAAAATTTTTACAGAAGGTAAAGTTTTTTATCGGGTTAAAAGTTTTAAATTTTTTTTATGAAAAAAACATCTTATAAATCGGGTATTTTGATAAAACCATTAATTTCATAAGATAATTTTTATTTTTTTTAATAATTTAAATCCTAATATCCTACGGTTTTTTATACATAAAATCTCATAAACATAATTTTCGTAATTAGATTATACTCATAATATTTTTTACATTAAAAATAAAGTTATTAGATGTAATATTTCGATGTAAAAAAAATTTGTATTAAAAAAAAATTCGATAGGATCACCAACTTAGTTCACACCGATATCTCTTCCATCTAATAAAAGTGGATAAATAGAATATGTTAGAAAAAATAAAATTTATATAAAATTAATCTTTATAGTCTTATAAAATAAATTTAAATATTTACCAGAAAGTGAATAGTTGTTGTGAAATTAATCTAAAAATTGTAATTATACAAAATTAAATTTATGCATTGGAATTTTTTCACCTAAATGTCACAAATTAAAATTTATCTTATAATAGTACGTATATAAATCCTATATCTAAAGATGATTATTTTAAAAGATAATTTTTAGTTTTTTAAATAAATTTAATCCTAATAAATCAATATTCGTTGTTTTTACTTACGTGGAAAAATTCTTAAATCTCATTCACCAATTTTGTTTAGGTGGCAAACAAATTTTTTAATTCCAAAATAAAATAGAAATCTAATTTTTAATTGGTCGAAAATATACCTTTACTTATGTGGCGCTCCGAATGCTCTTGAAAAATGTCTACTTTATTTATATATATTAGATTTCATTAATTATTTTAATTGCATTATTTACACTTTTTCACTATTCACACACCTCTTTTGAATCTCTTTTGTGATTTATTCGTTAGAATATTATATTTTTAAATAGTTATATGTGATAATTTATTTCATGATTTATCAATTTATTACATGGTTATGACACACACAAAATGTGCATAATTACACTTCTACATTGAAATCCTTCTTTGATTCATCTCATTCTATGAAAGAGTATTAAATTGACTTACTTGTTTCAATCTATAATTATGAGTGAGAAATCAATAATAATCATGTTTCATAAATGTATCATCTCATAATTAAATTATCATTTATTATCATGCTTGTAAACATGTCATTAAATAGAATTTATCAAACAATCTAAGAATCATAATCTTCTTATAATGATGACACTTTAATTTTCAAAGTATATAAAATACCTATTAAGATACTATGCGAATATTAAAAAATCTGTTTCGGGGTTTTCTGATGTCCTGCGGGAGAGTTACAATTCCGAAACTGGAACCGTGCGCCTGTACCTGCAAAACAACGGAGACTCCGGGTGGTGGGAGCTCCGCCTCCGACAATCAAGTTAGTACTTGCTTTAGGAGTAATAAATGCGGAAAAAGGTAAAATGTTTTCTCTAGTGAGAGTAATTAATTGGCGTAATCCTCTTTAATGAGGATTAATGAAGGTATTTATATGCCTTGGGATACGTGCTAGTCCTAGGTTTAGGTCAACCTAGGGCTGATTGGGCTTCCACAAGTCTTTGGGCCTAGGTGGCCGGCTTTCCCACTTGGCATGGGGGAGGACACGTGTCGTGACACAACTGGTCCTTGGTGGACTGATCATCACCTAACGCATGGCAGGCTCCTGTTGGCCCACGTGGCGGACACATGGCAGAACCTGGTTGGTCCACTTGTCAGTCGGTGATTGGTAGGGAAAAATCCCTTATCATTTGCCCCTCACAGGTGGCACGTGACTGTTCACATGTCATCTGTGACAGGTGTCGGCCTGTAACAGGCGACGGCCTGCTACAGGTGTCGCCCTATGACGGGCCGGGCGTTTTTCCAGATCATTTTTTGAATTTGGAAGCGACTCTTCGCATTCTCTTTTTCCCTATATAAAGGCATGTTGACCAAGTCTTTTGTTCACGTTTGCGAACTTTTTCAAGAGAACTCTCGGACCCCTGAACTTGAGCTCTGACACTTTGCACTTTCTGACCTGCCAGGACGACTGTTTTACTAGGCGCCTACTTCATCAAGATCTTCAGAACTTAAGTTTCAGGTAACCATCTGTTCCTTTATTCTTTTTTGCTTTTACACTTTCTTTCTTTTTGAAAATGAGACCTCAAAAGAATCCGGCACGGCCTAGGTTAGCAATCAGCCGGTCACCGGGGACGGTTGAGTCTAGGACTAGGGGTGCCGACTGCCCTGCGGTACTTCAAACTTTGCGCAAGTCCCGGAATCCAACTGTCTTTGTATCTATGCAGGACAGTATGGCAAGAACAAAGAAGACCAAGATAATAGAAAACTCTGATGGCTCCTCTTTCTGGGTTCCGATTAGTGAAACATCGGACCAGCCGCCTGATACCGCAGGGACCCAAGGTGGACCCTTAGCCGAGAGCTCTGAGGAGGGAGCTAAGGTAGCTCCTTCTCACTTTACTGTTGACCTAGCTAGTCACCAGACGGCCCCCGAAGAAGAAGAGGGTTCGGCCCCCTCAGGGAGTGGGGAGGAGTCGGACTCTTCTGATAGCGAGTTTGGCTCTAGCTCGTCGAGCCGCCTATCCATAAGCTCAGAGGAGAGGCATGCTCGCTTGCATGAGGCAAGAGCTTCTCATGCGGCTGAAAAGGGAGAAGGCTGGTCGGAACCATCCGCCTCTCATAGGGAGTTGAACACCCCTTATTACTGTCACGTACCCAAGGGCCGGATCAAGGCCATGAAAGAGCGAATAGACACCTTTCTTTCGGACCATACGATGGGTCCGGATTATCAAGTATTTGTGCCGGATGGCGAGGACACAGTCGTCTGGCCCGAGGGCTCCAGCTACGGGGACGTCTGTTTTGGCTGTTACGAGGCGGCCATCAAAGCTGGATTGCGATTTCCCTTGCATCCGACCGTTCAGCAAATCCTCGATGGATACGAGGTGGGGCTTTGGCAATTAGCCCCGAACTCCTGGTTCAACATCCTTGGCTATGTAGTCGGATGTGAAATGCATGGGGCGGAGCCGAATTTCGAGGCGTTCGCCCATATGAACTACCTCAGCCGGACCCCCAAGGCAAGCGGTACCGGCTGGTACCAAATAACGAGTCATAAGGGCTACCTCATGACCAAGGGCAAAGAAAATAAATGGAAGGATTGGAGAAACACCTTCCTCATCATTTCCTACCCAGACCGCCTGCTGAACAAACGCTACAATAGGTGGAATAGGGATCCGCCTCTTCTAGCAGGCGGTCGCAGCATGCCGCTTGTCCCCCTCAAGGCCAGGGAAGAGATCCTGGACCGAGGGCTTTTTAAAGTAGAGATTAGGGCAAACTCTACTACTAGGGTGCGAGAGCAGGTGCCCCTAAACTGCGTCCCAGAGTTTCAATGGCTCTATGAAGAGTTTTTCTTGGCCGCTTATGGCCTTAGAAGTCGGTCCTCCAGAGGTAGCCGACCACTTGAATATATGTACCCTTCAAATTAATTTGTTTGAAAATTTTTCTAACTTTCGTGGTTCTTATTTGTAGCTGAAGCTATGGACCAAATCTCTGCTTCCAAGAAGGCGGCTGTTATGCTGCGAGCCTCCATAATGCAACAAAAGCGGACCGCTTCTGATTCTCCTGCCAAGGAGACTCCCATAGTGAGTTTCGATCCTTAGAACTTGTCTTTGAAAGGCTGCTTAATAAATATTGACCACTCGTCTTTTTCGCAGTCGGGCACTTCCAAGCCCTCATCCTCCCACCAACCGGACTCGAAGGTTCGGAAGACGACTGGTGGGAGCACCCCTGGATCTGCCAGGAAGCAGTCGGCCACCCCACAAAGTGTGGGGAACCCACCACTTGTTCTCAATCGGTCGCCGAGAGGTATAGGCTGTTCTGCCAGACTTAGCTTATTTCCTCGTCGCTTTCTTCAAGTTTCTGATGTTCCTCTTTGTTTTTGATGCAGGCGGCCCTACAGAACCGGACTTGGTCCAAATGGCCAAGTCCATGATTAAGGCCTTCCCTCAAGAGGAGAGGGATGCGGTCAAGGGAGTCGGCACCCTTGACCTAGACGACATCATGGGTCTGCTTTCTGAGGTAGACTTAGAAAATTTTTCAATTTGATTTCTTTGCATGCAGCCTGCTATTCTCAAATCTGACGCCTGTTTTTCCCTTTTTTCAGACCATGTTGAGAGTACACGGCCTTCGAAGGCCGATCAACGCCAAAAACAAAGAGGTAAAGGCTGCTAAAGCTATGGCCGCCTCTGACGTTGATAAGGCAATGTTTCAAATTGCCCAAAATGAATTTTTGACAACTGATATTCTTTATTATCAGGCGCAGGCCACTTCCACTATTCGCGCTGAGTTGGAGGCGGCCAAGAAGAAAAACAATGAGTTGGAGGCGACTGTCAAGAGTCTCCGAGATGAGCTGAGGCCGCTTAGGCAGAAGATGACTGAGTTCGAGACCTTGGAGTTAGCTTCTGTCAAGGAGCGCCTGCAACAACAGGAGAAGAGCCTCACTGATGAGCTCTCGGCCAAGGCCGAAAAAGAGAAAATGGAGCTAGCCCAAGCCATGATGGAGGACTCAGCTCAAATCATGAGAATGACTTGGATGGCTCTCTTCTCGAAAGCTCATTATGCCGCATGGGAGAAGAAATTTGTTGCTTGTACTGAAAAGTACAACCAGCAAATCATGAAACAGGCGGCTGAAGAGGACCAGGCGACCGAGTCCAGCTCAGAAGAGGAGGTGGAGGACGTGGCCCTGCGGCCAATTGAGGTAGATGCATCTAAGGAAGCTGCCCTTGATGCCGAGACCAGTAAAAAGGAAGCCTCTCAGAACCAGGCGTCCCTTACTGATCAGGCGGCAGTTAATACTGAAACCCTGCCTCAACCTTAAAGCTTTTATATCTTTAACTTTTCTTTGGCCTGCGTGCCGTTTATTTTTGTATCTCTTTACCCGGCCAAGGGGCCGGGGTCTTGAATATTTTGCCGGTCTTTATGGCCGGCTGTTTATATGAATTCGGCGACCATCTTTTTGGTCGTCCTTGGTTATTGAATTTCGAATTTTGCTTTGTTTTCGAATTTTTTGCTAAGTGTCGAGGATCCTTGATATCCACTTGCATGTCATACCGACTGTTTTGTAAGCCAAAAGTTGCGAACAGGTACAATGTAAGGGCTGCCTATGCCCCTGGACGACTGGTTGTCTTAGTTCCAGGTTAGGCGATCAGTCGGTTATTTATCCAGTCGGACCCCAACATATTTTAGGCAACACGTTAGGTTTGTTTAACTTGAAACAAGTTAGAAAGGAACAGGCTGCTTATAACTAGTCCGCCTGTTAGTGAAAATAGAAATAATTCTTGAGTCCTTGCTTGCTAAAAAGCAGTCGACCCGTGAACCAGCTTTTCAAACATGTTTGGTTTGAAAAGAAATCATCTTAGCAG
Organism: Chenopodium quinoa; assembly: GCF_001683475.1. Classification (NCBI taxonomy): domain Eukaryota; kingdom Viridiplantae; phylum Streptophyta; class Magnoliopsida; order Caryophyllales; family Amaranthaceae; genus Chenopodium; species Chenopodium quinoa. The sequence goes on from NW_018744240.1 coordinate 1,326,727, forward strand.
GGTCGGGATACGAGAGCTCTGGTTCGCCTTTAGGCAGGCAGACTCATCATACCTTTGGAATCCTGGCTAAGTATGAGAGAGTGATTATAGGTAATCTTTGAGGTTACTCACTCGTCATTTTTATGTTTGAGTAGTAGGGGCACCAAACAGCGTAGGCCGGCTGGTCCCCTTGATTCACCAATTTTGTTGGTTATTTACTCAAGATGCGATAACCTAGTAGGAATAGGGGTTTGAATGCTCCTGTTTAAGAAACAAGCGGTCTATTCAAAAACCTTTTAGGTTTCAAACCAAGTTTGAGGGAGTGACTATAAGTTAACGTCGGTGTTACTTAGTCGCCGTCACTTTTGTTTGAGTTGTAGAGGTACCAGGCGGCGGAGGCCGGCTGGACCCCTTGATTCACCGATGTTTGTTGGCTATTAACTCAGGAGGTACCGACTGTACTTATCCCAATTAATACAGTCGGTTATCCGACGCGGATGTGAACTGCTAACACTTGTTTGGTCAGTGATAGAGTTATCCTTGTCTCAAAAACGGCTAAGTGGTCGTCCTTGTGGACAGTCGTATAGGTGTCGTGTAATTAGTTTATAGAACAATGTTCCACCCAAAAGGGAGCTGCTCTCTGCGACGAATTTCATCCGAATGGATGCCGCCGGACGCCTGCTATGATGTTGGGACAGGTCGGATTAGTTTTTTTTTTAATTTTTTTTTTAAAAAAAGTTGGATCAGTTGGCTGGGCGCCTGGTCTGATCATTTTGGCCATAAGCCTTAGGCAGTTGAGAGTAGCCACCTGTATAGGTACAGGCGGCATGACCCTCTTTTTTGAATGCGTATTTGAAAAGTATGGAGAGTAGCCGACTGTTTTACCAGTTGGCATGCCCCTCTTAGTACAAAATAGATGAAGTGAAATAGCAAACTTTTATTAGTAGCTCTTGGCTATTTACATCATTCAAAAATAATACTTTTTGAGATTATCTACATTCCAGGTTCGAGGCAAGGGTTGGCCGTCTGGTGTTTCCAGGTGGTAGGTGCCGTCTCGAACCTCTTCATAAATTCGGTAAGGTCCTTCCCAGTTGGGAGTTAACTTTCCTGACTCATTAGCCCTACCGACTGCTTCCATCTTTCTTAGTACAAAATCACCCACTTTGAGTGGACGCCTATGCACTCTTTTATTATATGACCTTGTCATTCTCAGGCGGTAGATTTTGTGGCGTAGGGCTGCATTGCCCCTTCTTTCTGGAAGTGAGTCCAATGTCAGGCGCATGGACTCCCAGTTCGCCTCTTCGTCATATAGCATTACTCGAAGAGTCGACTCATAGTGTTCAATTGGAAGAACAACTTCTGCACCATAGGTTAGGAAGAATGGAGTTTCTCCTGTCGCCCCTTTTTCAGTCGTCCTAATGGCCCAGAGAACATGTGGTAGTTCATCTGCCCATAGGCCGCCTGCTCGTTCAATCTTCTTCTTAAGTCCGTCTGAGATGATCTTATTGAAAGTTTCTACTTGGCCGTTTGCAGTGTGATATGCCTTAGTCTCCCAACCAACTTTTGAGAACAGGCGTCTCAAATTGGGGACCATTATCAAAAACCATAGACATGGGCACCCCAAACCAAGTGATGACATTTTTCCAAATGAATGAAATCACATCCTTCGTCTTGATTCCCTTAACAGCCTCAGCCTCTACCCATTTGGTGTAGTAGTCGACTGCAACAAGTATATACTTCCTGCCGCCTGTAGCAGGTGTATAGGGACCCAGGATATCCATGCCCCACTTAACAAACGGTAATGGACTATGGATGGCAGTGAGATCAGTAGCCGGTCGGTGAATCAGTTTGCCAAACCTTTGACACTTGTCACACTTTTTCACCATCTCCATGGCGTCTGCTTCTAAGGTAGGCCAAAAGTAACCCTGCCGCCTTGCTCGTTGAGCAAGCGACCTGCCGCCCACATGGGAAGCGCAATAACCGGAATGAAGGTCTTCTAAGACTTCTCGTCATTTTTCTGGGGTAACACATTTCAAGAAAGGTTGAAGGTACCCTCTCTTGTGGAGTTCCCCCTTTATCATCTCGAAATTGGACGCTATCTTTTTCAGTGAGACCGCCTGGTAACGATCATCCGGCAAGGTACCGTCTGTTAAATATGCCCTGATTGGGTCCATCCAGGTTGAACTTCGATCTAGAATTCCAATAGGGTCTTCTTCAATACTTCTTTTCTTCATAACCTCCAAGAAGACAGTTCTTGGAGTATCACAGGAGGCCGAAGATGCCAACTTTGAAAGAGCATCCGCCTGGTTGTTTTCAGATCTTGGTACTTGAGTCAGATGAAACTCTTCAAGGGATTTGACTGCTTGTCGTACCGCCTGCAAATACTTGATCATGGCCGGATGGGTTGCTTCGTATTCGCCATTATACTGGCTCACTATCAATTGTGAGTCAGAGCAGGCGTCTATTTTTCTTGCCCCAACCGCCTTGCACATGCGGATACCGGCCAGTAAAGCTTCATATTCTGCCTCATTGTTCAAGGCTTGGAAGTTGAAACGTAGAGCATACTCATACCCATCGCCTTCTGGCGACCGACATATGACGCCTGCTCCACTACTATTTGAGGTGGAGCTCTCGTCCACATAGACCTTCCAGACTTGGTCTGGGATTTGAGAATCAGAGGGCCGAGTCATCTCTACAATAAAATCAGCAAAGGCTTGACCCTTTACTGCTTTCCTGGGCTCAAATATGATTTTGAGGCTCTGAATCTCTATTGCCCATTTGATCATCCGGCCTGACGACTCCATGGTTGTCAGTGGCCGCTTGATTGGTTGATCTGTATACACGACGACTGAATGTGCCAAGAAGTAAGGCTTCAATTTTCTAACGGCCATGAAGAGAGCAAGACCAAATTTTTCCACTAAGGGGTACCTTAACTCGGCATTTTTCAACACATGGCTGACAAAGTAGACTGGGAGCTGGCAGCCGTCTCTTTCAGCAAGGAGGACGGCACTTAGAGCATGGTCAGATACTGCCAGATACATGTAAAACACTTCTTTGGGCAAGGGACTAACCAGCCTTGGCAAGGAATGCAAGTGAACTTTCAGCTTTTGGAAGGTCGCCTCAGCATCCGGGCCCCATTCAAACCTTGCCTTCTTCTTTATTGCCTGGAAAAAGTAAAGGCACTTGTCGCCTGACTGGCTGAGAAATCTTCCCAAGGCCGCCAGACAACCTGTTAACTTCTGAACCTCTCGGACGGTGCGAGGTGACTGCATGTCAATGACCGCCTGCACTTTCTCAGGGTTCGCCTCTATACCTCTCTGATTGATGAGGAATCCAAGAAACTTCCCAGACTCAACCCCAAAAACACATTTCTTGGGATTGAGCATGACATGGTGCCGCTTGAGTGTGGTGAATGTTTCTCGGAGGTCCGCCAGATGGTCCGTCTGAAGTTTGGACTTTACAATCATATCATCTATGTATGCCTCGACATTTCTTCCAATTTGGTGAAAGAAAACCGTATTTATCATTCTTTGGAAGGTGGCCGGGGCGTTCTTTAAACCAAACGGCATGACCGTGTAACAATATAGCCCTTGATCAGTGACGAAGGTCGTCTTCTCCTGATCCTTCTTCCACAAAGGAATCTGATGGAAGCCAGAGTAGGCGTCCATGAAGCTCATTAAAGCATGGCCGGCTGTATAGTCGACCAGACTGTTAATTTTGGGCAGAGGATAGCTATCTTTGGGGCACGCCTTGTTCAAATCAGTGTATTCCACACACATTCTCCAGGTACCATTCGGCTTCTTTACTAGTACCACATGTGCAACCCAGTCAGGGAAGTAACATTGCCGAATGAACCCCGTATCAAGCAGCTTTTTAACCTCGGCGGCTGCCACCTGACTTCTTTCTTCACCATGGTTCCGCTTCTTTTGCCTGACCGGCTTCTTTTTTGGATCCACAGCCAATTTATGTACCGCCAGGTTAGGACTGATGCCTGGCATTTCATGAACTTCGAATGCAAAGATGTCTTTGAATTCCTTCAAAAGTTGGTGAAAATCTTCACCCAAAATTTCAAGAGCTGTCGTCCCGAACTTGACTGTTCGGTCAGGACGTGAGTTGTCTAGCACGATATCCGTATGCTCACCAGCCGGCTGAGGGCGGAATTCGTCCGACCGCTCCTCTGCCAGTGATGCTATCTTTTTTCTCTTCTCTCGGCCCCCAATTGGGCAGCCTTTCTTTTCTTACTGTCTGCTTTTTGAGCAGGCGCATCCTCCTTGATAAGTTCAGGATCAGTTTTTTCACCACTTGGGCCAGCAGCCACCACAGTGGGTTTGATATCCGAGAGGTAGCACTCTCGAGCCATCTTTTGATCTCCCCTTAGGGAGCCGACTGTTCCATCATCCTTCTCAAATTTGAGCAGCATAAGAGAGGGGATAATGACCACTTTAGAGTTGTTCAGGGTGGGTCGTCCCAAGATCATGTTATAGGCCGAGAGTTCCTCACCACTAAGAACCGGACCACCATGTGACGACCCTCCCCTTTCTCACCCAGGCGGATGGGTAGATCCACTCGTCCTACTGGGTGTACGACTCCTCCTCCAAACCCTACTAAAGGGTGGGATACCAGATGTATGCAATCAGTTTTGTACTTGAGACTACATGTCAATGACCGCCTGCACTTTCTCAGGGTTCGCCGGCTATAGTGTAGACGACTGCGTCATCAGTATTAGAATTGTCGGCCGGCTGATGATTCTTCCTGACCGACTGCTTGTTCTTTGGGGGAGCATTCCCCTTGGACTTCTTGACATAGGAGTCAAGGTCACCTTTTTCAGCCAGGCGGTCTAGGTAGCGCATGAGGCTGATATATTCGTTGGTTTCATGACCAACATCTTCATGATAATGACAAAATTTATCCTAGTTCCGATTGCTTGCAGAACCCCTCACGGGGGCCGGCTTCTCGATTGAGATCCGGCTCTTAATTTCTTTGAGGATAGCTTGGCTATCCTTGTTGAACGCATACTTAGGAGAGTATGGTTTGAACTGTTTCTTCTTTTTCTGGGCCGGCTGTCCAGAAGAGTCGGCCGCCCAGACTTCTTTCCTCTTTTTCTCATCTTTGTTTACCGACTGCTTTGGTCGAGTTTCTTTTTTGTCAGACCTCCGTCCATCCGACTGCTTTCCAGTATTACAGAGGTCAGTCGCCTGTATATAGGCTTTAGCTTCAATCAAAGCTTTTTGGAGAGTCGCAACCCTCTTTCGGACCAGGTTGAACTTGAAGGTCGACCCGTCCTTGAGACCTCTGAAAAAATCAGTGTAGGCTACTTCATCCGGCAACCCTTGTATTTGGATCCTCATCAGGTTAAAACGCCTGATGTAGGAACGGAGTCCCTCCTTCTCACCCTGCTGGATGGTCCCTAAATCCAGGGTCGTCTTCTTCGCAGGGATGTTCATAGAAAAATTGGAGGTGAACAAGTAGGCAAGCGTCCTGAAATTATTCACACAACCAGTCGGCAGGTTGCTGAACCATTGTTATGCGATTCCTTTGAGAGTCGCTGGGAAACACTTGCACCAAATGGGATCATCCAACCCTTGGAGGTACATTAGGTTGGTGAATGCCATCAAATGATCTTCAGGGTTAGTAGTGCCATCGTAGGCGCCTACTAACACATTCTTAACCTTGGCCGGCTGGGCGGCCTCTGTAATTTCCTTGGAGAAGGCGGACGGCTGTTCTCCAAGTCTTAGCAACCGTAGTTGCCGGTCCAAAGGTTGGACGTTTTTTGCCGCCTGCCCTCCAAACAAAGGAGGCTGCAAAAAGTATTGTTGTTGCGGTACGTATGGCATGTTTGGTACCACCTGCTCTTTATGAAATCCAGACCGACGGGAGGTACCGCCTGTCTGACTCTGATAGTCGGTCATTCTTCTTTTGCTCTAGCAACAGCCGAGCATCTGAGTATGTTTTCTTTGACCCATCCGCTTTTACATGACGAATGGGCTTTCTTTTCCCTGGTGAGGGAAAATGATACTTTGTTAATTCGATCACAGGCGACTCCCACTTTCTAGAGTTAGGGTGGGGGGTCGCCTCTCGACCCTGTACAGGCTTCCTTCTACCAGACTGAGAAGCTTTCCTAGCCGACTGCTCCTTGGAGGGAGCAAGCGTCTTTTTATTATTTAATTCTTGGATCTCTCCTTTGAACCCCCTCATGAAAGTCATGAGTTCATTTCTTGTAATAGGAGCGGATCCTTCAGCCGCCTGTTGCTGATCAGGCGGTGAGCCGGCTGGATTGCTAGGTCCAGCTTGGTAATCTACCCGTTCTTTCCTTTCGGTGTGACGGGTGCGTCGGGCCCTTAGGGTCCCGTCTGAGGCCGTGTGTGCTTCAACCTCGACCTCATTCTCAGTATCTTGGTCTGAGTAGACTTGAGGGTCGTCCACTGGACGCCTCTCATTTGGATTTGGTGCAGACGTTGATGCCATCTCGAAAGTACTCTCCCCACAGACGGCGCCAAAATGTTTCGGGGTTTTGAGATGTCCTGTGGGAGAGTTACAATTCCGAGACTGGAACCGTGCGCCTATACCTGCAAAACAACGGAGACTCTGGGTGGTGGGAGCTCCGCCTCCGACGATCAAGTTAGTACTTGCTTTAGGAGTAATAAATGCGGAAAAAGGTAAAATGTTTTCTCTAGGTGAGAGTAATTAATTGGCGTAATCCTCTTTAATGAGGATAAATGAAGGTATTTATATGTCTTAGGATGCGTGCCAGTCCTAGGTTTAGGTCAACCTAGGGCTGATTGGGCTTCCACAAGTCTTTGGGCCTAGGTGGCCGGCTTTCCCACTTGGCATGGGGGAGGACACGTGTCGTGACACAACTAGTCCTTGGTGGACTGATCAGCACCTAACACGTGGCAGGCTCCTGTTGGCCCACGTGGCGGACACATGGCAAAACCTGGTTGGTCCACTTGTCAGTCGGTGATTGGTAGGGAAAAATCCCCTAATCAAAATCCATACATGTATACATACCAAATAAAATTATCAACCACTTAAAAATCATCTCACTCGATTCTCCTATATCGTAAAAATAATATTGTCAAAATAAAATTGCATAATTAAAATATTTTAAGCCTAAAACAAGAAAAACCTTCTCATGTAAGAAATAAAAACTTGTAAGAAAATTTCTGAAACAACTACTATCATCAGTAACACATACACATCTAAATTCCTTCCAATTCAAAGTGGAATCGTTTGACTCTTGATTTTGGAAGCATCCAATATAATAGATCGAAAAGCGAAGACAAGTCGAATTCAAGGTAAATTGGAGGATGAAATGGAGTCGTTTGACTCTTGAAATTGTCGTTTTTAATCTCTTTAGTTTTAAAAAAATGTATTCCTTTAATGGAAGTGGTGTTACTTATGTTTGTTGGGAGATGTAGCAAAATTTCAATTTCAGATTTACATAAACGCGTAATAGGTGTTGTTAAACTCATTTGTATGTGATATCGGTAAAAGTCATTACAACATCATGACCTGGTATGAGAATATATACTCCCTCTGTCTCACAATATAGTTTTTGTTTTCCTATTTTAGAGACCCAAAATGTTGTTCCTGTTTCTATTTTCGAATAGTATGTAAAGACCATTATACCCTTAATTTTTACTTTATTCATTGAACTTCCTAATTTACCCTTAACTTATCCACTTGCATTGTACTTTTATCACTTTCTCTCTCTAACTTTTGTCTATAATTGAATTTTTTACCTTTTTCCCCTTATATTATCCATTTATCCACTTGCCTTGTACTTTTGTCTAGTTCTTTTCCAATTCTCCTCCCATTTCTTAAATACCGTGAAAAAAACAAAATAGGAACTATATTATGGGACGGAGGGAGTATAAGATATGGTTTCGTCAGATCACAAAGAAATGCGATTGACATGTATGAAGCATATATCTCAAGAGGATTTTATACATTTGAATTATTGGGGTCCCTTAATGTAAGACATACTGATTTTGGGTTGTTTCCGTCATTTCATCAACATTCATAAACTTTTAATTGTATGTTAGAAAATATCTTGCACAACACGAAACATCATCACTAACTTCCCTCGTTCTATCAATAGTCTCATCGCATGTTTAAATGTATATTGGTAAGCCTTATATGCGTTGTCCTTACTCGTTGTAATAGCTAAATAGTAAATGTCGTTAATGACCTTAATTGATATTGCGTAAGGGCTTCTTATGCCAATAGTAACTTATGTTACTTACTGTCCTTTTGTTTGTTGTAAACTCAGTTTAATTAATGTAATTTCAGCTGTTTTTTTTTAAAAAAAACTCTTAAAAACTTTCAAAGAATTGATACAAGCTTTGACATATGGAAATATCAAAAAATATTTTAAACATATTTACTTAAAACCTTTATAAAGTCCATCTGTCTCATAATTAGACGATCATATAAAAACCCGCCTCATTTATTTATCAGACGGGTCTAACCCATATTATAACTATGGCGGGTCATGGCTTTTAAAGGCCTCCATTCCTATGTCCTAAGTCTCTGAGTTATTTCATTGCAGCGCACTCAAGTTCTCCATTGAAGCGCACTCAACGTTCTCCATCGAAGCGTTCTCCGTTGAATCTAATTCTTGTATCCCCCATTGAAGCAGCTTCTAAGGTAAGTTGTTTGTTGTTGTTATCATCACATCAATTTCACAATCTAGGGTTTATATTTGATCTAATCTAATTTAATTATCAGTGCTTTAAGTTTAGGGTTCGCAAATTTTTAGATTATGAAACATCATATCCAAAAGAAAAGAAAATTATGAGCGTAATTTGATTATTGAATCAAGTATCCCTAAAATTATGTATATTTCGAGATAATTCAATATGATCAAATCTCTTTTCCCTGGGCCTAGGGCGGCCGCCCCTCCTGCCCTGCCTCAGGGACGGGCCTGCAGCTAAAAGACAAAACAAGGGAATATTTATTCTAACAACTTAATTTAGATATTTAGCAGCTAAATAAAAGTAATTAGCATATTTAATCATATTCCAAAATGATCTCCTGTATCATACCCTCCTCCTTGAAAGAAGACTTGTCCTCAAGTGACACGTTGATGTAGATATCTATCGATTTTCTTGAAAAAAAAATTCTGTATGTTTCAACTTCTTCCATATCTTTGAGAAATACTTCCAAAGACGTACCAAAACCTTTTGCAATATAAGATTTTTAAAGCTTAAAAGAAAGACAAGTTTTGGAATCAAAATAATGAAAGCATATAAAAATAAATGTCCTCAAGATTAACATGTGGCATTGATTTTCCTTTAAAAACCATCGCTTATTAATAATCATATTTAGATTCTTGACATTCGCTTATAATACGAGTAATGATTCTATTCTGTAAGCACTCATTAATCCTGAATATAATTGTTACATAATACAAAAAAGCAGCATTATGTCTGGAGACAATGTGTGTAGCAAATAAAACCAATTAACCGAACCACAAGAAAACAGCGGCGGATCCAGGATTCAGGGAATGGGAAGAAAATGAGTTCATTCTGTTGATACTGGCTCTCCAAATGTTGCCATATTGGCCTCATTTAACTGTCAGAGGTTTCTAGCAAAGAGCAAATGAATTGTGTTTTGACATGAAAACATAACCAAATTTGTAAGTATTGTTTTGATCACAGATACAACGAACATGAGATGAACCTCACCCGTATTAGAATAAGTCGTTATATTATACAGAACCAAGCAACCAACCAACATAACTTTATCACTAAGAGTATGAGTATATGACATAAATGCTTAACATCGAAATGATGGTATAGAACTAAAGATCAGCTGATATCGTTGTTGTGTTTGTAGATGCTCAGTTATTAGGTCAAATCATGCAAAGAATCAAACTGTGTTTCATTTACAGCTAATTCAGCATCATCTAAATTACAGACACGTTTGAGAATTTGCATGCGAGAGTAGACCCAGTACTATAGTTTATTGGAGTATGACTGAGTTTAATTGATTAGTCAAAGTAAACTACTCCCTTCATTAAATATATATGAGATCTTGTTACATTTGTAAAATTTTATAAAATTTAAAACTACAATTTTGAATATATCTTTGCTATAATATATGCATTGGAAGCTGTATAACAGTTAAATGAGACAAACAAAAAGAAACAGAAAAGACAATTGCTTCCATAAATTAAACTTGCCAAAAATTCTTGTCTTAATAGATCAAATTGAGCTAAACCAATATGAACAATCCATTTTTTACCTCTATCAAATTTGCGCGTTGAATTCACCCACAGAATCATATAGCAAAAGGTTTAGCTTGTGAATTGACATACGGAGTATATATTGATTATATTCAACATGTGCATCATCTCTGCGCTGAACAAAACAGCTTGAATAAACACTTTTCATGCTACTAATAGTTGGATAAATTAATGGATGGTGCTCATCTGTAATTTTGAAAGGAATAACATCCAGCAATTTGGTAAGTCGGTCGATTCCCTGAACTAAAAGTAGAAAATTTCATTCAGAATCTATACCTTCCAGCTTTCAGTCCAATAGTTACAAAAATTTGAATTCTCTTCCTACATAAAGTATATTCTTCTGTCATCTTATATACGAAGTAATAGACATGAACCTCCCTAGTTCAGTAACTAGTTTCCTACTCGAAAAAGAAACTTAAAAACTTCTGAATACCAAGAACTGATAACCATCTAGGTATCAGCAAGATGGCGATGAAGAGGATTCTTAAAGAGCTTCAAGATATAAGGAGAGATCCTCCTACATCATGTAGTGCAGGTTGTTAATAACTCCTAATACATAATTTTGCCATGCAAGTAATCTTGTCTTATCGAGAGAGGACTATCTTCACTCAGCCCAGTTATTGAAGAGAATCCTGATCTCAATCTCAGCTAATTTGTGTGTACTTATATTGTTCATTTCTTGATGAATTCAGGTCCAGTGTCTGAAAACTTGTACCAGTGGCAAGCGACAATAATCGGCCCTGCTGATAGCCCCTATGCTGGCGGCGTCTTCCTTCTAAGCATTCACTTCCCCAGTGATTATCCCTTCAAACCACCAAAGGTATGTCATTGCTCAGTTTATATCAAACTCTGTCTTAGTAATAGTGATTTTATTTTTACTAAAACTTTCATGAGCATAAAAATCTGTAAAATTGATGACAGATTGCATTCAGAACCAAAGTGTTTCATCCAAACATAAACAATAACGGGAATATTTGCCTGGACATCCTCAGGGATCAATGGAGCCCTGCTCTCACTATATCCAAGGTTTTACTATCAATATGTTCTCTACTTACAGATCCAAACCCTGATGATCCTCTTGTTCCAGAGATCGCTCACATGTACAAGAAGGATCGAACCAAATACGAGACAACAGCTCAGAGCTGGACGCTCAAGTATGCCATGAATTAAGCGCTCAAGTCTCTCCTTAGAGCATCAAGTGTCTTGATATTCTTCCCCCATTGTAACACTTCAAATTCAAACAAGCCTTTTTCTATGGCAAGGAAATGAATTTTATTACCGATTCAGTCTCATCTTATGTATTTTGAAATTCAAGTTGATGAATAAATTGAATTTTCACAACAACACTGTAGTAATATAATGTTAAAACCTTTAATGTGTGGCAACAACGATTAACTTACTACTTATAAAGTGGCAATTTACTTGGAATCGGCACCATGCAGTCGTGTATATAAGTATAAATGGAAAATCCCTCCAAAAAGTGGTAAAGATAGAAAGGGGAAAATATACACCATTTTACCAGTCTGTGCAACCAAGTAATGCCGCATAATGAAGCAACTTGCAGACACCCGCAAATTAAAGAAAACTTCAGATGCAGTGAGATCATAGTTAGCATAAGAGACCTAAAACCATGTCCTCAGGACGAGGTCAAGCAAACAAGTCTCCCATCAGGGAGACCTAACTAAACTGGTTACAAAAATACTCAATTTAATTAACTTGTGATGCGTGAAAATGCCTAATTACATGCAATCACAGGTTCAAGCTTTGACAGGTTCATATTTCTCACTAACTGCGCCACCTTTTTGCTTTTGGAATTGGATGTATCGCAAAGTACTTGCAAAGAAAGCCTCGGCAGCAGGATCTGTTGCAGCATTATCACTTTGGTTCTCCGTGGTAATTAATTCCATTAGATCCTGGATTGTATTGACAGTGATCTGGTTGTTTCCCTTCTCAAAAAAATAGAGGTACCTAAATTTGAAAGCAAACTCCAAAGTTAAGGTATACCGTGATTTATCATGGAAGTTCAGGTATCCAGTACAGACAACAAATTTTCTAGCAAGGAGAGAGCTTACTTATTGAGGATTTCAATGAACAGCATAACTGATCCACCACTGCCCCGTGTAGCATTAGCCATCTGTTGAGCAGCATTTGCAATTTTTAGAGCCCGCTTCAAGCAAAGTAGAACCCTGCATATAGGAAAACCAATTAAATTGAATTTAAGGAATTACAACAGTAGTAAAATCATAAGTAATCATCAATATTCATTTATTCAGTTTTGAATTGCTATTCTTCAAAGAGTATTAGGGTTCAGTGGCTGCTACAAATTCCGACATATAGAGCATCATTTTCTGTTTCTCTGACAACATAAGCTTAACTTTAGTTCTGTGGCTCATAAACTAAAATTTATCCATCCCAACTGTTCAGCTAGGATCTGGAGATACATACGTTATGGATTTCCTTGTCACAATAAGGTCAGCTTTAAAGAGACACTCTGGGTAACGGTATAAGGTATTGGTGAAGCATTGATAAACCTATCTGCCACATTTCCCAGCATGGGGCAGCTATAATACTTGGTAAGATGCGCAGAGGTAAATGACTCAACTAAATTTAAAATTGTCATACACAACACAAAATCCCCACAATGAGTAAAAATATAATGAAACATACCTCTCTCCATCTCTAACACCATCCTGATCATCCGCCCAAAAGAGATGAGAGCATGCATAAACAGCTCTACATTGATCAGGTTTCTTTAAAAGCTTTGCAGAGTACTGCACATGTCAAATGGGTACTAGCTTAGCACAAATAAACAGTATAAAACAGGTCATTTAACAGCACAAGAAAAGAGAAGGCTTTGAATAATACCCCTGTTGCTTTGTGCGTCAGAGTATCTCTGTTCTCAACACCAAAGATATGCATCCTTTGAAGAGTACCTATTATTAGGTATAGTGCAGTCACCTGTTCTCTGGAGCCCTAAAGAACACAAAAGCACAGAGAAAAAGATTAACCTACAAAGTATAAGAATAGATGGACTGGAAAACCTAAGAACAAAAACCATCCACTGAAAATTCTATTACCGAAATTTCTTCCTCGTATAATATATATGCTTGAGTGAAAAATTCACAGGCGACAGGTTCCAAATCAGAGTCATTTGCAGCCTGCAAGACAACAAATTACTTGATGACAGATTTCACATAAATTCATTCTAGCAATTTACGTTGAGGGTTTAAAACTCACCTCAGCACATTGCAGGTACAACCGCAATGCGAGCTCAGGAGCTGGAACATTTGAAAGAGCCTCAATAAGCTGAAAAAGAAAAGGCAAATATTTGCCTAGCCATCTTAGATACAAGGACTCATACAGAAAATGAGAGTTAAACAAATGACAATGAGCAAACTGTCAACAAAAGATAGAAAATGTATATACAAGTACACAAAACGATGTAATATTAATCCATACACATCATCCTTCAGTTTTGAAGTTTAATTGTTGTCAGCTGTAATATTTGAAATCATACACTGTAAGGATGATACAATTTAATAAAAGAAGTTCTCATCATATCATATATTGTTAAAAGGATAAGCATGATTTATATGTAAAGAGATGGGGAACATTAACAGCATCCCATCAATTACACACCAAGCACACTAACCAGCTGTCAGTTCAACTATGAAAAAAGGGCATACTTTGGGATGAAGATAGTTAAACATTTTAAAAAAATAAAAGGATCTTAGGATATAATGAATAGTAGAGAAATAATAACCAAGGAAAGTATACGAAAAAATTCAAATTTTTTATAAGAAATCCATACTAATATAGTACAGAACAAACAGCTAATGTTACCGTTGATGTATGTTAAGAAAGAGTTATCTAAACTTTCAAACATTAAAAGGCATGACACACGGGGCACTTGCATGATATATATATTCAAAGATACCTGATTCAAAAGCTGAAATATTTTCTTCGGCGTACCCTCTACTTCATCTCCAGATTTATCCACATCTTGGTTCTGAAGCCTTCTAATTAACTGTTTAAAGCAAAAGATGAGAATTAGAAAGGTTCAGCAGAGTATAGCAATTGACCTGTAAATTTGTTATCTAATAGAGTCTTGGCTGATTAAGTACTGGCATTTTACAGGTACCAAATAACTTCCAGAGATAACCATGACAGTCATAAGTTACAAGTCTTACAACTTGGGAGGGATAAGATGTTTTTTTGAGAAATAACACATGAACAAATGAACGAGACCTATTAGGAGTCAAGAGTTGAGTAAAACCTTAAGAGAGGAAAAAACAAGGGGTGGAACAGTAAATGATAGACGTTTCACTCCACCAGCCAATATATGCTTCCGCACTATATTTATAATCTGCAGATCAACAATAGAGAAATTAGGTATACATGTTAGCAAAATAACAAGCACAATCCTCTATTCCACTTGGACCTTTTGGCAAACTTTTTTTAAAAGGAAATGTGTTTACTACCCAAGCAACTGGGAAAAAAAAAAAAAAAATCATTACAATGCAGCTTTACGACCAAACATTGCAACAGGAAACTTTTCCACATAGCAATGAGCTTTAGTTTTCATAAATGTCACCATAAGAATGTGAACTAACTTTTATTTTAACCAAGATAAACTGCAGCGGTATTGTAGTGGTATTGGGGCTAATTCAGCAAACTATATATACTTATGTCATGACTGGCTTTTGGTATACTCCCTCCATTCCAACATCAACATCTTTTCAGTTGTCAGGTTGCATGCAGATAACATTGGGTTAGTTATTGCAATGGTATTCAAAACTGACTAGTAATATTCCATTCATAATTTAAACTGACAAAGGACAACACATTGAAACTTTAGCAACAAATAACATTAAATACGCTGAGTTGTTGAGTGGACACCTATTGGACAGAATAAATGAAGAAACCTCATTAGTGAGAAGTACCTTGAACATCTCTTCTGGATCATCGTTGTGCAGCATTTGGATAAGGCGTGCTACAGCATTTTGTTCCTCCTTGAAGTCTTCTTCGTCATCCTAGAATATGACAAACATTCAATTTAACAAAAAAAACGGTAAAACTAGCCATGCAGAATATTGGGCATAAGCAAATCATTTGTTCAACAGCCTCAAAATCCAATAAGATGGTTGCATCACAAAATTGTTAAGTTTAAGAGCAAATAAGATTCGTGAAACAACAAAAATAAACATATCAAATAGACAACCAACTATGAGCAAACCAAAGATTCTAAGCAACTAGGTCACACTTAATACATATATATAAAAAATTACTCCGACTGACCTCATCATCAACAGCACCATCAGTGTCCTTGATAAGCCCTTTTATTAACTCAAACAATGCTTCGACCTACATACAAGATATCCCAGAGCATTAGGCAGGCAATATCAAAGCAAAAATTAGAAATGTGAATTAAAAAAATATACCTTATCACCCGTAGATATGTAAGTCTTGTTTTTCATAATACTTTGAATAATAATCTTTGCCATGATTTTATTTGTTTCATTGTCAAGGTATTCCATCACCCGAGGATAATTAGAGAGCTTCAAGGCAGTAATAACACTATTATATTTATCCAGCGGAGCACTCAGAAGTGCTACAATTTGCTTTGTTGCCTTGCTGTCAGTAAGTTTCCCAATAATGGAGAGTTTGTTGACGCAGGATCCCTGGGTGTAAAGAGAAAGAGCAAGACTTTGTATTCACCAAAATTAATGATAATTATATGGATGAACAACAATCTAAAGCAGACTACTGACCAGTAATAAGGATGTCCATATAGGATTCATGCATGGAAATTAATAAGAAAAAGCATCAAACTATCTCATAAAATTAAGGCCAATCACCCAAAGTTTCGGTGTAAAAAACCAACACTCACTTATATATATATATATATATATATATATATATATATATATATATATATATATATGTATATATATATATATATATATATCAGATCTAAGAAACAAAATAACCAAAGAATTATCTTAGCATTAAAGAAAATTTTGAAGAAAATCAGTAGGCCTGGCATTTCAGCATTAAGCTGTACAAAAGCTTCACTTTAAAAGAGTGGAGTGAGGGCAATAATCGATACACAATAAAAAGGAAGAAGTTCAGTTGCAGGAGGGGAACTTCCTGGACAGGAGGTTAGTCAAGATTTTAAATTAAGGATACTGGGTATTTGGAAAGTTCTGAAAGCAAAAAATTACTGTTGTTTTCCAAGTCTTGAGATGAAGGGTGTTCAATTGATGCATACTATAATAGATGCATGCAATTTATTGCTTATTCTGAAAATGACAAGTCCATATGCTAGATTGACTATTTCAGAGGAAGCAGATGTTTCTCAATTGCATGGAGTAAAAGTGTAAAACTGTCAGTCTTCATGACACTTATGTAGGAAGAGCCACAGGAATATTTGGGCAAGAATCTCAAAATAGTCTACAAAAGCAAAAAGCAACAAGAACCAAAAAAAAAAGGAAGGAGGCATTGGTCCAATATTGATACTATTGAACTGAGCACTGATGGATCTTGGCAACACTAACCTTTTAGCCTTCCACTTTATAGTATATTCAACCACCAATGGGATCTGTTCAACTATTATTGTATATTAAGTTATCAGCCTATTTATTTAAAATATTAACAAGGGGGTCCAGTAAGGGGGTCTTTCCAAGATTTACACAATCATTTACCTCAGAAAGTTATACATGTTGTTAGTCAAACTTTAAGCATCTAAAATTTCAGCACCATTCAAAAAAGCATCCTAAGTTATACATAGCTTTGAATTACTTCTCTGCAGACTCTAGCTTCACTCTTGCCTAAGAAACTGAATTGTTGCTACTCTTTTTGGCTAATTAATTGTTAAAAAAAAAAAAATATGGCCGTGCTGGATTATAATAAAATAAAATAAATAAAAACTTTTTATAGCAAGTACATGTAACGAATACCTTGAGCAACAAGCTCAACAAGCACAAGGACCTGATCACATACGCAAGAAGGGGAAGAAAAGGACAGCTAAGGATGGAGTAGTGGAGCAGTACAAGGTAGCGGATCAAGCCATTCAGTGAGCAGCCAAGGACTGCAAGCATAACACAATGTGACAGCTGCAGCTTTTTTTTATTCTTGTCTTTATCTTCTTTTTGGACTGATTATGTATATATAAAAAGGGGAGGTAGGAACTTGCTTAGGTAGCTGAAGAATTGTAGTCATTTGGGTGTAGAGAGTTGTGTCCTCAAGACACTAGAGAGAGTGGTGGCCTCAAGCCTCCCTGTAAGAAAGTTTGTCCTTATTTCATGAATGAAATGGCTGCCTACTTCCCTCACTTAATCTTCCTTGCTTTCTAGAGTAAATTATAGTCAATCTAGTTCGTTACAGTACACAGAAAAGTTCCTAGGAGCAGTGCAATTTGATTTCCGCATAGTTAAATAAACAGATATTGATGCCAATCTGATAATGCTTCCCACAGAGATGAAGTCATGGCTTCCAATTACACACACTTTAGCTAAAAAGCATATAGCTTCACACTGTAAACTTAAATAGATTACACTAAAGAAATTCTCCAAGCAGAATACAAGTGCAAAAAGAAAATTTTGCAATCACTGATGGAAGAGGCACAAACACTACATGCTCTACTTAATAACGGATAGTGAAAATCTTACAGCAGTAAAAAGAAAATGTTAATGCAGCTTATCAGAAATATGAAACAAAAATCATCTCAGACAAAGGAAATCAATGTACTTGTGAACAAACATACCAATACTTGATCAGCGTAATCAAGTCGGTCAGGATGGACATGCAGGGTAAAGGTAAGAAGAGAAGAATACAAAGTCACAACAGCAACAACGGGCATATCAGTTTGTGCTTCTATGATCTGCATTTGATAAAAATACAAAATCAGTGAAATTAATATATACAAATACTAGTACAATAATACAGAATATCTCTTCCCCCTTTGGCCCTTTCATCTATTGAAATTTAACTTGAAACATACCAATGGAAAGAACATAAATATTCAAGAAAGAAAAAGCATGAGCCTAGCATTTCTACATGGTTGCACAACATCAATGGAAGCAATCCAGGTGTGAATACAACTAACCTTCCCAATTGCACTGTTTAATTTCGAGAAGGCATCCACTTGCAAGAAATCCGGCAATACCTGGAAAAACCATATTAGTGACAAAAAAACAAGAGGCAGCATAATTTTTGTTTGGATTAAAAAAAAAAATAGCTTGGATAAAAATAAAAAAAATAATAATATAAAAAGATAGCTTTAATGGAGGCATCACTAAACTCACCTCTGGACTTGAGGCAGCATAATTTGAAAGCCTTTCCATCAAACTGGAGAGAACTGACTTGATATCAACTGATGGCTGGAAGAGGAAAATAAAAAAAGGTTACAGGCAAATTTATTAAATACTTACTATGAAAAATTGAGAGAACATTACACATTTCAAAGATAAGAGATGTACATTACGGCTATGTTTTCCTCACAGCCTCACCTTATTTAAACGACATAAAACTTATAATAGCGTACCTCACAGCCTCACCTTATTTAAACGACATAAAACTTATAATAGCGTACAAATATAGTCTAAGTTTAGTCATATCAAGTGATAAGCAAAGATAAGATCATCAGACCTTCGAAATTTCAGACCAACATATGGTATTTCAGGTGAAGGGGCCATAGCCAAACTTTAGAAAGTATCTATAGAAAGTGAAGTGAAATTTTTACTCCAAAAAAGAAATCTAAATAATGGCATAATCATTCAAAACAAGGGTTAGAAATACATCCCGTCAATATTATAGTTCATTCAGCGTTAGTTATATCGACTTTTTAATGATACTCTAATTAAAACAAGGGTTAGAAATAATGTGTTATCTTGAATAAAATCCTTTGACCCAAACATATTGTTCTCCTTTTATGTCTGAATTACTGTCCTCTTTAGTAAATGATTGGATGTGTACCCAATCAACTTTCTTTATTCCCACTATACTATCATAGATTCATAGTATCATACTACTAATTAGCTTCTTTTCAATGATTACACTTTAATAAAATTAATAAACCTCATAGACAAAATCTTTGAGAAAAAAGTGAATATAAAAAATTATAATCTTCATAAGGGCTGCAATCATCCCTTTGGAAAAGAATTCTTCTTAGTAAAAGTATGCAATATTCTAACCTGAAACAAAATGGAATAAGCACTGAAAATTATAAAAGAAAGATGTATAGAACAGAGAAAGATAAGGCAGCCAGAAGGGACAATAATGACAGTTTCTCCTCAAGGCTAATCAACTAGGGGCATGGTGCAATCTGAAAAAGTTAAACCTCTATCCATTGTATTTGATGGTCATCTAATCATTACCAAGAAAACAATATTTTTGTATATGTAAATAATAGAACAAATGGCATATGGATTGTGGTGAATTAATCAGAGATCACTATGAAGCTAGAGTCTAAATAACCAAACGAAATAAACTAGAGCCCCAATTACAATTGTAAGAGCACATTTCAATTATCCAGAAGATCCTCTTGTGTGCAAGAAATTATGTCACTCACTCACTCTTATAGGAATGTGACAAAGGATTATCCCAAACAGAAATTAATTTGATACGGAATACTTCTTACAGACTTGAATCCAGTACAGCTGAAATGTTTTACATTATATCGACTTTTTAATGATACTCTAATTAAAACGTATGGGCTCTATGAGAGCACAAAAACAATGTAACAAAATAAATAATTTATAAAAAAAATTCCCAAAAGAAGCAAATCATAACAAGTAAATTTTATAGGACAAAGGATAACCTGGAGTTGTGGGCAGGCACCCAGCAAAGTATCTAGAGTTTGCAAGTGGTACTCATCAGGAAATACTTGAATTATGCAATCCATCAAATAGTACTGTGCAAGCTCATCCTTACAGTTGACTACCTGATAGCAATCATGGAAAAAATATTCATTGTAAGTAATGAATTTTAATGCGCAATTATAATTAAAGAAAGCCCTTTTACAAAAACAGACCTGTTCCAAGACTCTAGGAAGAACGGTATCCTTGTACATCTCCAGATCAACTCCCTCAATCTGACTTAGAACATGCAGATTTTTCCCAACCTGCACATCAAAATTCAAGGAACAAACCAGCAGTCTTTATGAGTGTGCACTAGGGATCCACAGCTCTATTGCTTCCATGACAACGAGTTCTAGGTTAATGGTATTACAAGATCTCGAAGCTCGCCTCTTTCCTTTTCCCTTCTATCCTTCTCCCGCGCAGGTCCCTGCAGACCAGAAAGCCCGATTGCAAGCCTCAACTCAGGATCAGCAAACAGTATGAATCATTCAAGCACTATAACCTGCATGATGACAAATTATGCCCTCATGACTGACAAATTACCTTCATGACATGCAAGGGCTGAGAGGAAACATCAAAGGGGCATACCTAGGATAAACAGCTATATTCCTAACCTTGGGAAGAACAAAAATATCTAAAACAATTTTAGTTGCATCCACATTCTGTACTAATATGTGCAAGACAGGAAACAAAAAATTACATTGCAATAATAGGATACAAGACGAATCACTGCATCAGCTCCTACACAAATTTCGTTTTTTTTTTTTAAAGTCAATCAAAAAGTGCAATTCAGAATGCGAAAACCATATTTTACAAAAACATAGCAAAAAATAAAACTAAAGTATCCACAAAATAACAAGACAGAGTTCATGGGCAGGTCTACCTAAAATGAACACAGTATTCACAGCATGCAGTCACATGCACAATTAAACAAGATGACAAAGAGGATAGTAAGCTAACCAACCTGGTACTGCATTCGCACCCAAAGTTTATTCATCTCAGTAAAATTTTGCAACACAAACTCAACTGCATCCATGACACTATCAGCATCCCTGCAAGAAACAAGAAGCGTTGATCCTTACCAATTACCATGCACAGCATCTTAGTTAAAGGCTTCACAACAAAATCATACAGACAATAATGAAGGCAAAACAAAAAGTGACTAGTACAGATTCCACAGCAAAAATGGACAATTTTTGTGGTGTCTTTTTACAGGTAGTTGTCCAAAATACCAGTCCTAAAATTTCCAATTTATTTTGAGGAAATATTGTGGAGGAAATCAGTAACAGAAGAACCTGCCATAGGCTTTTCGCCTATAATTGATTCAGAGTCAATTGCCTGTTCTTGTTGTATAGTTGATCAGTTCAAGGCTACGATACAAATCTAGAAGGGGCCATTGCAAATTTGCAACAAGTATGGCCACGTTTAGCAATTTGCATTCCTTCTACTAAGAAGTCGATCTCTGTTTTTAATGTTAACAGCTTAAGAACAAACAATATCCAAAGAAACTACTGTCAAGATCATAATGCTAAGAAACAACAGTGGTATGACTTCTAATCTTCTTCAAAATGCAGCACATTATAACCCAGCTTGGTGCAATAATAGAGCTACCAAGCTGCTTAGAGTGCTTACCATCATAAATTGGACAGAAATGCAGTAATAACACATTTACACTCACCAAAAAGCTAAATTTTGGGATTAGAAATTTGAAAACTTCCTTAGTTCTTACCCTTCATACTCAGAACCAATATCAGGTAACTTATCCCTACTAACTTGAGAAAGATAACTCCTCAAGAAGAGTCCTCGCAAAGGATGTTGAATTCCACGACACATTTCTACTAAATCCTTGAGAATATCTTTTGCAGGAGCTTCCTTTGATTTTATATATACACATCCAACCGTACAGAGAAGGTACCTGAAAAAGGGGAAATACTCAGTGAATCTAGCTTTCCTTAGTTAAGTGCAAAATCACTAGTCTGATACATGCAAAGTATTAACAAAAGATATTACATATAGCACCCAGTAGGAGATAAAACAGATTTTGAAAAAACAAGTAATACAAATAAGGTGAAGAAAACAAAGCCTTCATTTCTAAAAGGTGTCAACACTTAACCTATATACGCTAATCAATGTAAAAACTTTGAGCACTAAATCACTAATATCTCTAATTATATTTGTAAAATTTAAAAAAAAAATTGATATTTCAATAACACATATTGAGATAAACCTAACAAGACCCTACCTGAATATGTTTTTCCTTGCATATAGATTACAAAGATGGTCAAAGTGAAATTTGTGAATAATGCCAAAATTCAAAGTGTTAAAGTCTTCCAAAGAGGTAGTATTAAGCATTAGGCATCACAAGAAATGGATAAAAGGTCACAGCTAAAATGGTTATAACACGTTAAGGAAAAAAAAAATGACCAAAACTTACTGGGTTTATCTTAGACTAAACGTAGAATACTCAGTTTTCATCAAAAAGTATAAAATATTGAACCATAATTCTCCGTTCTTATATAATTGCAACATATAGAGAGGAGGACACCAAGTTTGAGTAGCCAGCATGGGTCAAATGTTTTAGGATGACAATCTACAGATAGAAGATGAAAGAACGAGCAACGGTGAATAGTAATTGCCTAGCCACTAGTATCTCTAAATTAACACAAACAACTTCACAAGAGGAAGAATCCAACTTTCGATTAAAATCCATCGCATGCACTTCTGTACATCAAATCAGTGTTTGTGCTATAACACACTAATTACAAGCACTATTTCTAGTCATTTTAAGCTAAATTAGAAACTCTCTGCACGCATTCCAAGCGAAGAATTAGCAACGAGAACATAAGGATACTAATAGCCATTAAAGCATCCACTACAGAAGAAACAGGACAAATCACAACCTAAATAGTTAAAATGTACTCTTAAACAACTAATCTAGAATTTAAACCTTGTCACTTCAATAACACCAAACAATTGTTTCCAATGATTAAAATTTGGCACTTACAATCGAGGTAAGATGTTGCCAGCATGCTGTACAAGCTCATAAAGTTCAATAATCGAACAACCTCGCTTCGTTTCTTCATGAAAGAACATCTCCAATTTCCTCAATTCATCAAACGCTCGCATATCTAAATTACTCCAAATAAATTTCACAACATAATCAAAATTTAAAATTATAAAAAAAAAAAAAAAATAATAATAATAATAATAATAATAAATAAATAAATAAATAAATAAAATAAAAAACACAGCATTATGATCATCATCCAATGAATTCCAAAACCAGATCACAGACTTACAAAGAGCGTAGTATTTATGAGGAGAAAGTCTAGAAGTGCGAAGCTCCGATAGCATCTGAGCAGAATACTTTAACGCATCTTTCATATTATTCGAATCCTTGAAGAATCAATACATACGATAATCAATGCGAGAAAATTAGGGTTTCGGAAATCAAATTGGGGAAATTGAAGGAGAGAGAAAGATTACCAGAGCTCGATGCATGTAGAAGGCGTTCTGTTGAAGGCCGGTAATGGCGGCAGAAAGCCATTTTTCTTCGTCTTCAACACCGTCTGCAATCATTTTCTCTCCTCGATGACGACGATGGAAGACGACGATGTGTGAAGAGAGTGAATATGATTTGACTAGTGTGATGTTTTTTGTGTTTGGTTTAACTGATTTTTCCTTAGCGTTGTAGAACAGCGGTTTATTGCTTCGTTGGTTGTTTAATTTTCCTCTTTGGATCTTGTTGTTGCAGTATTCGTTGTTGTAGCCGTCGTCTTTGTTACTCCGTATTTTATTTTTTTAACTTCTGGGAGGAGGAGCAGTGAAAGGCCTATGGCCTATTGGCCCTATCCCACTCGAACGGTTACGGTCACTTGTGCACCAGTCTAAAATCGAAGTGAACTTGTTTGGATTGGACCAAAATTCTTATCGTTATTTGATATAACCATTTGAGAGCAAGATTATTTAACTGTCGGGATTTTAAAGTGTACTTTAAAGTTCAAATAATTCAATTGATTAAGCGAATTGACATGACACCACACAAATTCCCATAAAAAAAACAATGAATTTGGCATCGAGTAGACTTCCATAATTCATTTATAAGTACTCCTTAAGGAAGAAATGTGGTCGTAGTATTCTTGAAGTTACTTCTTCTTTGGTATGTGTTATGTACAATACTTTATTTTCATGTGCGAGGGAAAATTAAACATTTGAGAAATTCATAGGAGACCAAGATTGATTTGATTGCATTTTTTGTTGGAGCAGAGAAAGTCAAAAGGAACAAATACTTTAAACATGATTTAATTTCAAGAGTACCATCACAAAATTTTACCAACTAACTATTTGACATCCACTTATAGTCTTATACTGCAAATTTATGTAAAAAAATCTGCATCAACATTTTATAGTAATAATAATATACTTAATTATATTTTTACATGTAGCCCTTTGACTTGCTATTTGCTTACTTTCTTTTGACTATTTACAATCAAGGAAAAATATAGTCACGTGAGATGTTGAAAGTTTAAAAAACCAAAGAATTTTAAAGACAATGAATAACATGTTCTTCTCCTTCTGAAAAATTTTCTATTATCTTATACTTTTGTGGGATATGATACAATTGCATTTGTATCAAACTTGAGTTAGAAATTTTGAGTTTTTTCATATCACAACTTGAGGTAATTATGAGTTTAATATTCACATTGTAAAATACCTCATAGGTTGAACAATGTGAATCTAGTATCCCAATATAAAAAATAAAAATACAACGCTACATTATATACACATTATATCAAAGATCTGCTAATGAAAACAATAAAGGTCAACACAAAATAAATAGAAAATCTCCATCAACAAGTACTAATAAAACTTGATTGTTTCCACAAAATAATTTTCGAGCTACATACACGTACAATCACATAATCGCACAAGCATTAGGATTCTCATCACTAAAAGCAGTTGTATACTTGACCTCGGTAGGGCTCTCAAGTGCCATAACAACAACTTCAGGGTCCGTAAGCTCAGGGTTCCGCACATAACCAGGTGGGGCCTTTTTGTCATAAACTCCAGGTGCATATGGGTGGACTAAGTGCTCAATGGCATCATATGGTACGTATGGCCAAAACTCCGCCTTTTTCCCAGTTCGATGCCTGACCCGATTCAAGACCTTATTTGGATCAACATAGCCCATAACTGTAAGTTTATGTAACTTGGGATCCACATCCACTTGGGTCACTCCTTTCATGCCTTCTACACTCTTCTTCACTTTTCTCTCACATCCTTCACAATCCATCCTTACTTTTATCTCCACAGTCTACAATGTATAGTATAACAATTATCATTAAAGTCAATCTCATTAATCCAATGACTTATACTTAGATCATGCAAATGTATATTTACTCATGTATCTAAATAAGATATATGATACAGTATAAAACATATTCGGGCCTTAACCATCAGATTAAACTTTTGGTTGAGTTGGTTTTTTAACATGGTATCAATAGTCAGCGTGACACAAAGGTATGCCAATTGACTTTCATGTGAGAAGGCGTGATAGAGTATAAAACATATTCCCGGGCCTTAATCGTTAGGGAAATTTATAACGACTTGCGAGGTACATATAACGATGATCTACCGTGTAATTTATACCTTATCTAACCATAAATTCGCTACTTGTATCTAATTGATTTGCGAAATGCAAAAACATGGTATATCCACTCTATAATGTACCCAAGACACTAAGAACACTCCTCTATCAACTTTCTAAATTTTCCACTGTTATTATTTGTATCAATGACAACATCTATCATTAGTTCTTAATACCAAAGCATTTTGCTTGAGTAAAAGACATTTTGGAGTATCTTTAATCATATACGCTACACTATCAAAGTATCAAGCACTATCAACGTAATTATTAATTCCGATTTCCAAACAGAGAGGCTAAAGTGATCTGAGCAATGACGAAAAAACTACGACAGTAAATACATACCTTGAAGGGTTTCCTTGTGATCTTGTGATGATGAGCCAAAACCCATTCCCAGCACTCGAATAAATAGTCCAATGCTCTCATCTCATTCACACTGATCGATGACTTAGCTTGCAACTTATAATTTGATTTAGCTTGAAATTTGCTAGTGCTACTCACATTTGCTAAGCTGAAATTGTGTGAGTTTAAGGTTCACAAATTTTACTTCAAAAATAAAAAAAAGTGCAGTGCTAGTATTAGTTTAAGCTCCCAGATATAGAAAGTTGACGAACCTTCTAGTTCAGCACTTCAGCTCAATGATACTGTATTGCTATAATTGAGTTTGAGACTTTTTATGCCTTTTCTTGTTATCTTGTTCATATCTAAACTATGCAAATCCAAGTAGTGGATATATGTGCCCAAATTTTCAAAAGGCTAGCCTGTACAGCCCAAGCCCATGTGTTATTGTGTTGTACTTTCTCCGTATGTTATTACTTACTCTATTTTTTTATGCGCTGAGTTTTAAAAGATATAGTAGAAAGTAATAAAATTGAAGGAAGTAGGGTTGATGGAAGAATAAAGTATGATAATTGGGAGGAGAGAGAGAATGTAGAAATATTAAAGTATGATAGTTGGGGGGTACATAAGGAGAGAAAAAATTACTCCGTGGTAAAATATTGTGAAAGGTTTCCAAAAAAAGAAATAGAGCTATAAGATACGGCCGCAAAAGGATAGTGGAGCAAGTAATAAAATACGGAAGGAGTATAATACTATTGGATTATAAATTTAGTATCATTGCATGCATATATAGTACCACTGAACGTTCAGTGGTATTATTTAAGATATGCATTTGTTTATGCATATTTGTAATTATATAAACGCCCCTTGATATGTACTCACCAGCAAATATAGTGTATACTCCCTTTAAAACACCTCCTTTTAATACTCCGTATTCAATAATCGGATGTACATTAAATTTATTAGGAAAATTTGCCAATTGTAGCCATTTAAAGTTTGTATTTTGTAAATTACAGCCATTTTAAAAAAAATTTGCAAATTGCAGTCCAAAAGTACTAATAAATACAACTTAATTTAATTTTTTCATCGATTTGCGTGCCGAAAAATATTATGTCAAGATTTTACGGGTCATTTTAGCCTTTAAGGCTCCAAATTGGCAAAAAAAAATAACGTAAGTGTCTTGTTTTGCGTATAAAAAATGTATCAATTTGTGTGTTTGCCGTGAAAACGAGACCCTTAAGTTAATTTTTTGCCAATTCCAAGCTCAATTTGGTCCCTTAAAACCTTAACGAAATGTTTTTATGCACGCAAATCAATGAAAAAATTGAATTGGGTTGCTATTTACAACTTATTAGAACTTTTGAGCTGCAATTTGCATTTTTTTAAAAAATAATTGTAATTTGCAAAATACAAATTTTTAAATAGCTGTAATTGACAAATTTTCCAATTTATTACACAGCGGATGCGCAAAAAATTTCGAGAACACAAATTGCAAAATGTGAACCCAACGCGGAGATTCTTGTCAGTTGGCGGGTGTCGGTTGGCGGAACGAAATTACCAGACCACCATCTCCTCCTTCCTTTCCCCTACGCTCAAGTCTTCTTCTTTCTCTCTCCTTCTTCAACTCTTCCATCATCGTCCTGCACTTTTCCATCTTTCTTTCTTCTTCCTCACTCCAATTCCCAAAACTCAATCGAATTCTCTCTCTTCAATTTTCCTCAATCACCCACCCAAAATCCCTTCATCAATTCCCAATCCTTCAATCATGTATCAAAACATAGGTGACACCACTACCAATTCATTCTATCCCCATCAATTTCATCAACCCACTTTTCAAAACCCTAACCCTAATCCCAATCCAATTGTTGATCCTTACGCTAATCAATGGCCTCAATCTTCCGCTTCAGCTCCTCCTCTTTCTTCTTCGTATGCCCCACCTTCCGATTACCCTAATTTTCCTCCTCCTTATGCTTCGCCAAGTTCCGATTATGTTCTTAATTCTGCCCCAACTGCTCCCCCTTCTTACCCTCCAAACCCTAATCCCCAATTTCATCCCCCTTCTTCGAATTACCCCTATGATCATAATCAACCTCCGTATTACCCTTATGATCATAATCAAGCTGCCCCCATTTCGAATTTGAATCCGAATTCATCGTTTCCGGGGCCTCAGTACTCGCCCCCGCCGAGTTATGACGATGGTGGTGTGAAATTTGATCGTTGGGGTGGGTTTGGGGAGCAGGAGCAGGGGGGTTATAGCTCACAGGGGTATAGTGATGACGGGGTTTATAGATATGAAGGTGGGAAGGTGGAGCCTTATGGAGCTCGAGGAACGGCTGGGTTTTCGGGGTCGGCTTCGCAGGTTATGTTTGATGATTATGGGCGGCCTATTAATGTTTCAAATGGTAATGACAATGGGAATAGAAGTAGGAGTGATCAGGGTGGAATGAAGGCGGCGCCAAAGGTGGTGAAGGCGATTCCGAAGGTGGATGTTGAGGAGGATGTTAAGGGTGGAGTGCAGAAGTTTCGTGTGAAAGTCTTAGCTGAGGGTTATGGGCAGAATGACTTGGATGTTTTATGCCAGGTATAGTTTTAGCTTAATTGTTCTCTTCATTGCTGCTTTTGATGATTTTTGTTCTATGTATATGCATATATACTTTGGGTATACATATTTTAGTATATTATCAATGTGAATGATATGTGTCCCTGTGAAATGAAGCATGATGATATTGTAATATTTCAGCTACTTCGTTTATGATTGGAATTAGAAACATATAGGTTCCATCCTTGTAATTCAGTTTTGGCGCAATTGAGTGATGAACATTGTTGAAAGCTTGACACTATGGGGCCCAAAACACCCCGTCGTCTAGTTTGTATGCATATTGATCTTTGGTGTTTGCCATTTTCTTTAGGATGTATAATCTTAGCTTTTGTGACAACTTGGTTTACATGGTAAAACAGATTGGTTTGGATGGTATTCGAATGCTTGATCCTGCTACAGGTCGGACGCTGAGAATTTATCCTTTTGAAACATTGACTAGATGGGAGGTATGATGGTTGCATTAATGTAAATCGAAGAAGGTTTTATTTTGATTTGCTTTACTATATGTTATTCAAACCTTCTGATTGTTCTACTCTGTAGGTCTTGGATTCCTACATCTTTGCATTTTGGGCCAAAATGCCAGTTGACATTGAACCAAAACGTATAAGGATTAAGTCGAACAGTTATACCACTAATACAATTTTGGACACAGTTACAGCAGCTAGTGTGCAGGTTAGTGACATTTATGTTATATCATATTATGATGTTCTCATAGATTTATGTTGTGTTCTTGGGACTTTTGATAACTTGTGATATTATTGTATTAGACTATTACTGTCCTGGTAATTGTGTGGCCTTTTGCATGTTTCTACATATAGCGTTGATGTCTTTTTCCGATGGTCTATTTCCTATCAGTGTATTTTCTTCCTTCCAAGACCTTCCTGTTCAGATTTAATTTAATGTACAGACGTACAGATGTATTATTTGGCGGTTTGGCCTGCGCAGATGTTCTATGGCATGTAGTTTTGTTTGTCTTTGCATTGCATCAAGTGATTAATATGGGCTATTATGTGGGGAATTATTAGACAGAGTAGATGGTAATCATGGTATCATGATTTCTTATTTAGTTATGAAACTCTTTGAACGGTGTGTACTTCCATTTTTGCACAGTTTTGGCAGCCTGTTATTAAGGAAAAAGGTAGTATAGAATAATGAAGTTGTGAAGTCTTTCATGAAATTTAATCTCAAATTAAATAAGTCTTTAATTTTAACCCAAAATATACCTTTTTTTTTTCCTTCTTCCTTATAAATAGAGATGGGGTGAAGTGTAATCAAATTAAGAATGGTTGCTGGCAAAGATGTATGACCTTATACACTTTGGATATTGATTGGATTGTATGCCTTCTTGCTTTTCTTTTTGCCTGACAGCATCCCCCCCCCCCTCCTTCCCCCGGGCAACTTCTTTCTACTGTTTGAGGGGCTTCTGTTGTTGATATATGCAATGTTGCCTATTTTGAGGGATGATTGATCATACAGCTATTTCACCAAATGCCACTGAGTTATTGCGAAATTCACCAAATGCCATCCAACTTTTCAAAATTCACCAAATGCCACCGAGTTTTAAAAAAATTCACCAAGTGCCATTAATGACTAACGGTTGTTAGTTGACCCACCACTTGCCACGTGTCACCTTCTGATTAGTCTTTTTTTTAAAAAAAGAAAAAATAAATAAATAAAAACTAAAAAAACCAAAAAAAAAAAAAAAAAAAAACAGAAAACCACCTATACCCCAGCCACCACCCCCTCCCTGCCGCCAAACCCCGAAACCCTGCCGCCGGCGACCTGCACCTTTACCGGCAGGCGCTCCGACGGCCTCCGAAGCAAGTCCTCCCCTTCCCCTACTCTTTCCCGTCGCGACCCACCCACCCTTAAACCCCAAAACCGAAACTCCATTAAAGATTCACCCACTTCCCAAAACCCGACCGAAAACCCCAAACCAGACCAATTGGTGGTTGAAGGGGGTGCGAGGAAAGGGAGGGGAAGGAGGCTGCCGGATTCTAAAAAAAAACTCAGCCAGCTACTTAACCAGTCCCCGACCCTGCCAAGACCACCTACAGCCGCCTCTGACTGCCGGTGAACACCAACCATCGCCCCTCAATGCCGGCGACCAACAACCCAGTACTCTAACCCACTGGCGATCCAGCCCTCTCCCTTCCCCTTACCGTGAAACCAACGCGACGCCCCAGCCCTAAATGTTGCGAAACCCCAAGAAATCAGCCAAACAGCCTGGAAGGAGTAGAATGGGTTTCGGGCTACAGCAGGGAAGGGGTTTCGGGGGTGGAGGAAGGGGTTTCGTAGGTTTTTCGTGGGGAGGGAGAGGGATTTCGTTGATGGCGGTTCGAGGGGAGGGAAATGGGGTTTCAGTGATGGTGGATTGGTGGTTCGAGGGAGGGGAGGAGGTGGGCGACGGCGACGGTAGGTCGAAATGGGCGGCAGGCCGACGGGGAAGCAGAGCTGGTGCTGCCGGGGGTTGGAGGAGGGGAGCTGCTGGTGGGGGAAGAGAGGGTGACTGGTGAGGGAGGAAGGGGGTTTTTATTATTTTTGCATTAACGGCCATCTAACGTCTAGACATCATTAATGGCACGGGGTGTTAATATGCTATTTGTCAGTGGCATTTGGTGAATTTTGAAAAGTTAGATGGCATTTGGTGAATTTCACAATTGCTCAGTGGCATTTGGTGAAATAGCTTTTGATCATATGATAGTCTTGAATGACATATGTTAGCTAAGTTAAGACATCATGCGTGTCCATACATTTGAAATGTATTCAACTTGGGTCTTGAGGTAATTATTGTGATGAATGTTGAATATTTTTGAAGTGACTTTTAGCTGTGTATTTCTCAACACTACAGTTGTCATTTCTCCAAGGAGTTGATCAGTTTTCAGTACTTATCTGTGAATTTGTATGATATTTTATTTTATAAATGGTGTCCCTTTATCAGTTTCCACTTTTGAGATGATGTCGTCATGTATTTAACTTTTTAGGTTTACCTTATCTATTCAGATCTGTAGACATACGCAACACCTTTTCCCCAATTCAAGTATATAGTTGCAGTTGGGCCTGTATTTTACCTCTTAATATGATGATTTTTCTAAATTATTTTTTTTAGATGTGTCACATAGTTATACAGTAGGATTGTCTTAGTTGCTCGTTATTTTTTACTTATTTATGCAAACTTGTTGACACAGCTCAAGGAGATTGGTGAAAGAAAAGATTCCAGCTCATCCAAGGCCTCTGAACAGCTTGCTGAGAGGAAGAAAGGTTTTGACTGGATGAACTTGATTAAATCTGCCAATGAGGAGAAAGATTACTGGGTTAGTCGTTTCTTTTACCCCCCCCCCCAAGAATCGAGAAGCGTAATGATGATATTTAATAAGTTGTTTCTTGTTCTGTTTACAATAGTACGATCACAAGAATTTTAGATATCCATCATGCAGCCCTTGAAATGCAATTTACCTTTCCCCTGTTTGTAAAGTGGGTTTTTGCAACCAAAAGAAAGGGAAACAAAAGAAAAGAAGGGGTGGTTCTTGCAATTATATTAGATTAATTACATAGTAGAACTTTGATAGGTGTTTCACTCTTGTTTGTGGAGTTAGCATCTTATTATCCAAGCTACTTTACTGAACCATTGAAGAATGAGGAGAGTAGTTTGAACTATATAATCCTGCTGCATAAATTACTTCCCCTCCCCACCCCTACCCCTACTCCCTCTCTCTTTTGACATAATTATTTCCTGCCTATGACACTACCTATGAGGCCTGATTCTCTTTGTCGGCGGTCATTGCCTTAAAGGCTTAAACAACTTTTCTCTGGCTCATAGTTTATCCTTGAATTGGAATGGGAATAAGGGTGTAATAGGATTGGAAGAAAATTGCTCTTAGAGTTCAATTTTCTCACTTTTATGCGCATTAAACTTGAGCTTACCGTCCATATGCTAATCAGGAAAGCCAGTATTAGTGTAAAGTCCTAGATTTCTTAAAGTTATATATATTTTTATATTGTTCTCAACCTTGTACAAAATAGGTACCTGATGAAGCAGTCAACAAATGTACTTCCTGCGGCACAAACTTTAACGCCTTTGTTCGAAAGGTTTGTGTTTTCAGCATTTATGATTATGATTCAATTCAAGCGTCGACATTTTCATGATTTTGACTTGTGTTTTCATGTTTTTTTTTTATTCCTATACCCACCATAGCATCACTGCAGAAATTGTGGTGAGATTTTCTGTGACAAATGTACTCAAGGAAGAACTCCGCTTACAACAGATGACCAGGCTCCACCAGTTCGAGTTTGTGATCGTTGCATGGTATAGTCAAGTGCTCCTTTTCCTTAAATGCTAGCTTCGCTGCGTAACTAAGGCTTTTTATTTAGTAGTCAGTAGTGGTTGAATTGTAGTCACCATGTTATTCATATACTCGCTGTTTCTGTTAGATGTCTAATTCTACCCATGTCTTAACAGTTTACGACCTTTACGTAGTACCTTTTTTAATCCATTTTCCACGTTATTTGAAATGTGATGTATTTTGATGTTTATCATTTTTTTCTGAACTGAATCTTCCCTGTTACTGAAGTGTATTTTTATTTTCTGTATATAGACTCATGTACTTGTTACCTGATGTTTGATTTGTTACAGGCAGAAGTCACCCAAAGGCTTACCAATTCTAGGGAGGCTGCTGATAGAAGTGGCTCATTGCTAAGTCATGAGGATTTGGCTAAAAAACTTAAGGTGACTTCTATGTCTATATCTTACTTTTTGTGCTGTGTTTTGATAAGATAACAAATTTGTGTTTGAGGCAAATATTTTATGCAGTTCTCCTCAATAAATCACTGTAACACTGTCTAGTTTCTTAAAATGTTGCCAATTCTATACTTTCTGAGTACCACTTGAGTCATTTTTAGTTTTTTTTGTTTCTCCTCAATATTTTTAGTACCATTCTTAAAATATTTTTGTTTTGAGCTTGCAATTTTTTATTTTTTATTTTTAATTTTTAATTTTTTTATTTTGCTAGTTGTATGGTTCTTTAGTTTATTTCCTCATGTAATGGTGTTGATCTTTATCTTTTTTGGTCACTTATCCGGTGACTAAAATGTCCCAACTGTATTATGGACCCAAATATGGAATATACTAATTAGGGGCCTGAACCTGGGCCTATTGTGGCTGTGTCCGAATACATAAATATGTACTAAGTTGTCCTAGCAGTGAAGCATAGGCTCTGCAACGTGTCTACATTGAGTGATGTCTTGCTTTTGTAATTTACTTTGTAGTATAAAGCAGCACCTGCCTTGGCTACTAACTCTTTGATCAATAGCTTCTATAGTTATGCACCTTCTGGATAGTTCATGCTTCTCATATTGGATGTTTATTCTATTCTAGTTCTCGAGGAACATATCTCAATTGTGATAGATATGATCTTATGAATGGAATACTGACAGTTGCTCACGTTATTGATTTGATCAGGAGGAGATGAGCAGAAATTCGAAGTCATCAGCAGGTATTCATAGTTTCCAACTTTCCATTTTAAATTATTTTTTAGAAGGGAGTTTTTCACTAGAAAATCTGAAGATGGTTAGATATTCTAAATTATAACAACATTTAAATGCCTCAGCTTATACCTGATTCATTCTTCATTTTAAACTATTATTCCGTGTATATGACTAAATTGGGACATAAACAGGTTTAATGTCTGAAGGGTCTCAGACACAAATGAGAGATGTTGCCTGTCCTACATGCACAGTTCACCTGCAGGTTTGCAATTACATTTTCTTTATCAGGGCTACTGCATGTGATAAATCTTGCTTTACCTTCCTTTAGCTTTCTATTGTGGGATCTCTGGTTGCACAAATTATTTACAAAATACTTGTAGATAACAAGGAACTGATTGAATTTGGATGCAGGTTGAAGTACCAGCATCAGGTTCAGAGACGATAGAATGCAGTGTATGTCAACATCCCTTCTTGGTAAACGCCCACTGATATACGAAAGCCATTTAGACCCCCTGTAAAAACTAATATCCATATATAAATATATTGTTTTGCAACAATATCACGAATCACGAATTTCTTGATTGTATTGATTGAAATGAGTTCCTTGTAATAAATGTTTGGTATGGGTTGAGTGTTTTTGTCCATACATTTCTTTGTTTGAAGCTTATAGTGTTGTACCATGCAAATTTAGTGTTTTTTTTTTTTTTTTTTTTTTTTTTTTTTTTTTTTTTTTTTTACCAATGTAAATATATGATATATAGTATTGTCATATGTTTTAATTATGTACATACATTTTCATAATTTTATGAGATTGCATTTTGTGTACATACATTTTCATATTTTACTCTGTTATGGCTGGATATACTCCGTTTCAATTACTAGTTCCCAGAAAAACTGCAAATGATGTTTCATTTTTTTCAGAATAATATTTCAGTTTGAGTCGCTTTAAAAAACAATTTGGATAATTTATTTGTTACGTATTTGGTACTACTAGTTTGATCAATTTTTATTCCATTTTGTTTTATTATTGGGTATAACTTAGGGCCAGGCAAGCCCAAACTCCCTCTGTCTCCGACCACCTCGAAGGCTAGAAACCCCCATCCTCGACACTTATTAGTTAAGATAAAAATATTTAAAAGCTAGTATTTCATACCCTTTTTTAGGGTACTCAACATGACTATTAAAAGCCAACTTCTGACATCCTCTCGTGTTGCCCAATCAAATTGGCTAGGGTAAAAGGTTAACATAAGAAGGGGCGAAGCCAGACTTGATCGAGGAAGGGCCGGTTTAATTAAAAATATAAGGTCATATGGGTTAATTCAATAAGTGCGAGTAAGGCGAAGCACCACAGGGGGCATAGCCCTCTTAGGCCCCAACTAAGCGTTGCCCTTGAACATATGTGGCTAAATTAGACAACGTTGTAAGTTTTAATTCACGCATGTGATCTGATCGAACTAACTCTTTATGTGGAAAAAGTAGTGGATGCATATCTTATCTTGGAATAATTTAACATGTATTTTATTTTGGGATAATTTAACATGTATAGTTTGTATTTTCGTATAAATCAAGATAAAGATTTTTTTTTAATACATGGGTGATGTGTCGATATGTTGTGATCAGACTATGTATTTTCTGTAGAAGTAATAGTGAATGCAGATATTCTATTGAGATGTTTAGATGTAATATATATTTCTCTATCATTTATTTTCATATAAGATATGAGTTATTTGTCAATAACTCAATATGTTTGATTAGGTTGTTCTCCATGAAAATTTTATAGTGATCTGACCATATATATATTTATGGGATGTTTTGATGAATTTTCCATTATTCTAACTCAACATAGATTAAAGTTAGAAACTGATAAACACACTTTACTTAGATGATGAAGTGGGGGATAAAAGAAGGTAATGGGAAAACTATCAAACACAGTTAATTTAGCAGATTCTTGATTATGAGGAATTTAAATATGATGTGATTATACTTAAGCTCACACTAAGAAATCATAATTACAATTAGATTAATTAACTTGTAGTTGATTTAAGCACTTTCACCTTTGTACTTTAATCATCCTTAGCAGTGAGGTAAAAGATAAAGATATATTGATTTAAAGTAGAGTCATTTAATCTGGAAAGATCATTTTGCAAATATAGAATAATCTAGCAATTTAAAGTTCATATACAATATATGTGTATAATATATAAATGTGCAATATATTTATAGGAAAAGGGGCATAGCTAGCCCCAACAAAACTAGCTAAACCAAGCTACAACAAAAGGATCAGGAGAAGTACACTGTAGAAAGAAAAGAAAAACAGAGACAAAAAATGCAGCTACTCTACGACATGCCTAGTCCACCTCTGGCACCATCCTTGCTCTATTAGGAGATTTTATACTTCGTTTAACAAGATATCCAAAAAAAATTTAATTATTAACTCAATTTATTTTTTAATAGATAAAAGTTTAATTATAAACTCAAGATATCCTTGTTCATAAACGTTTTTTAAAAAAAAAAAAAAAAATTATATAGAATAAACAAATTTGTTCATTTACATTTGATTAAGAATCACAAAGTAATTTTAATTGATTTGAATCTGCTTTTAAAAAATGTTTTGCTGTTCTTTATTCATCGTTGTTAAAAGACTTGTTCTTAAGACTATGTCGTTTTAGTTATTACTCCAGATAAATAGATTAGTGATGAATGTACCAAGAAATAATAATAAAAAATGGGAAAACTTGCAGTTTTTTGTACAAGCAGTTGAAGATGTATGTGCAGTCATTGAACAAATCGATCACTTGCGTAATCATGTACATGCTTAAAGATAGAAAGCCACTAGTTTTATTTAAGCACTATAATGCCTTGTTTAGTTCAACTTATTTTTACTTATTTCAGAAAAAAATAAGTTCAGATCAGATCATTGTTTTATGTGCAATTTTTTATCGCTAAATATCTTTAATTTCGTAATGAAAAAAATTATGAAAAATTACATATTAATAAAAATACACATTATTACGAATCTAACAAGATCCCACTTGATATATTTTTTCCTTACAGATTATTGTACACTTAATGCCAAAGTTTGGTCAAATAAGAAAATAAAATCAGATCAGACCAGATCAGATCAGATCAGATAAGATCAGATTAGATAAGTTCAGATAAGCAAAAATAAGGTGAACTAAATAGGGCCTAAATCAAGACACAATTGCACAAATCAATAACTATATACTAAAAGACACACCAGCAATGACACATGTCGATTTCTGGTGTGTTCTTAGTATATTTTTTTTAATAATTAATTACTAAATTTTATTTAAGGAAGTTATTTAAAAAAATAAAAAGTGTTTTTTTGTCAACTATATAAATGAGCAATAATATTTACCATTTTTATGTTGATACTCAATTAATTATGGAATAATAAGGAATATATAATCTTTTTCTAGAAGATTTATTTTTGATGGAATATTTTTTAAGAATATGATCTTGATCAAATATTCCAAGTTACTTCAATTTTGTTCAAGATATTAAACAATTTTTATATTTTATGCTATAAATAAATTAATTTGTCAAAAGTAATAAAAATAACGTACCGTGTATGGCACGGGATCTAACCCAGTTATGTAAATAATCATCATCGTTGGTTATAAAATAAAAAAAATATAATTTGAGAAAATGATATAAAGTGATAATTCATGATTATAAAATTTTCAAATTATCATTGAATGCATAAACATACTCCCTTCATTCTTTAAATATTATCCTCGATTTGAATGTGATAATCTTTTAGGAACAAGGGAGTATAAAGGTACTGTCTAGAAAACATAAACCCAATATTATATACATTTAAGTTTTAAAACGTGTATCCGAGTAATCCAACTCTCTAAGTTCACAAATTTGCAATTCTAAAATTATAAACAAATTATACGGATTTTGGTTTGAAGATACTACGTATATTTTTGGATTAAAATAAACTAATTAATTAGACCGTCCTTGTAAATGATGTGAGTGGTGGAAATGTTTCATTAGAATAAACCAGCTAATTAGCTAGAGCTAATTGTACTTAATTGACCAAATCAATTGTATAGTTTGTTACGTGGAAAAAAAGGTCCCATCTAACCTGCATATGGTATGTTTAATTTTGATAATCTCACGCAAATACAAATTTGGCTAAATGCTTAATCTACTTTTTTCACCAGCTAATGTGGTCGGTTTAGCCAAATCTGCACATCATGAATTGTTATATCCTAAATGTAATCTTGAGAAATTGCTGGATGTAGATGTTGATTAGTCGTTGTAATAGTAGATGAGATGATTGAAAGAAATAGTTGGAATAGTTATAATGGTTAGAACTTAGATAAATTTGTTCTTTATCGGACAAATATTTTTTAACGGAGGGAATATGTAAGTTACGTGTTAAGCGTAATTTAGATCCTACACCCAACTAATATATGCTCTTAAGAGAACATGCATTTCAAAATACAAAGAAAATAAATATAGAAAAAAAAGTCAAAACATTTATTTCAAAATATAAACTAGTACAAAACATGATTTGCATATTCATTAATAAGGTGAACTAAATTTTAAATTATAGAACATAGAATAATAAGTAACTACGGAGTGTACAATTAAATAACATGTAAGCATAGTAAAAATTAAAATGAACAGTATCTGAAAGCGTAATGGACATTTTGTATATTCTCGGGTGAATAACCTAACAATTGCAAATTATTATCCAACCAAATTGGGTGGCACATACGGTACTAATTGCTTGCTAAATCAAGAAGAGTGATTTTTGGGATTTTATAATTTTTTGGTTTGAATCTACACCAGGCTACTACTATATGAGCTGAAAATAATGTTTTGATTTTTTAAATGCTAAGTCAACTTTGGCTGATAACAATCTTGTTAGTATTACGATTATATTAGTTACAAGAGAGAATGAATATAATATTATTTTAGTGGTTTATAATTTATTGTAAGCAATTATAAAGAGTGATGATATAAATGATTGTAATTCCATGCTGTCAAATACACAAAATTTAAAAAAATATTGCAAGCTTTTAATTTTATGGGCCATATAAGGTATGGACGTACAGTTGTCCATGATATGATGAAATCCAAATTGAACCAATTTTATTAATTGGTTCATCGTCTCCATGCTAAAAGATAAGCTTGAAAAGCAATTTTGTGTGGACGTACTTTTAGACAAATGTGAAATGGCAATGTGATCCACAATTTTTTTTTGTTTTTAGGACGAAATTTTGATAGGCTTTTACATTATCGATCTAAAAAACGATGGGTTTTTTTCTGACTGATTATAAATTGTCGTATAATTAGAAACTTTAAGACTAAAACTCACTTTTAATTTTAGCTTTCATACTTCATAATTCGATTCTAAACAATTTAGATGAGCGGTTTTATAAACGTACAGTTAGGGTGATGATAAAGATATTGGTTGAACCAAATTTTATTTCAAGCTATTTGAATTAAGTTGGACAAACCATTAAGCAAAACCCGTTTTGTTACTTAATGATATTACTAAAGGTTAATCAAAACTCAAGGAAAAGTTGAATTTTGACTCTCAAGATTGTTGAAAGTCAATTAGTTTAGACTTGCTAAATCCATACTTGTAGAATACACCAGTAACACATGAAAAACTAAATCAATTAATTACAATATAATAGAATTCAAGTCGTTGCAAAATAATGTGGAAAGGATATTTAATTTCTAGAAAATCAATTAATCACAATATAGTGGAACTCAAGTCGTTGCAAAATAATGTGAAAAGGATCTTTAATTTAATCTTCAGAAATCTCGTCATTTTTCAGCCATTAGTTTCTTGAA
Organism: Chenopodium quinoa; assembly: GCF_001683475.1. Lineage (NCBI taxonomy): Eukaryota > Viridiplantae > Streptophyta > Magnoliopsida > Caryophyllales > Amaranthaceae > Chenopodium > Chenopodium quinoa. Next base: position 1,366,722 of record NW_018744240.1, read on the forward strand.
AGCCAGGCCAAAATCGATCAATATAATGACAGACAATTTATTGCAAATAATGCAATTACTTCATATCTCTAGAATAATGCATACAAGAGGATTACATTGTGATGTTCATATCCTGTAGGTAATAATAGACCCTTATAATTTTCCTTCGTGTCGAGAAACTCCTAAAATGCATTTTTTTTATATGAAACAAAACATTTTAACGTATTACGTACAATTAAGCATAAATGGAATAAGTACGTACAGTTAATTTCCAAATCTAGCAATTAATAAAGTCTATAGAAATCTATAGAACTTGATTAGTTGTGATAAGGAAATGTACAAAGATTAGATCTCCAAGTTTTTACCATAATTCTTATGATTCGTATAAAGTACTAGAAATCGCTTTATAATGGGAAGTAGACAATAACGGCAATAATGTAGTGTAGTAGGCATCAAGGTCCGAATTTGACATTATCCTAGATCTTACTGTCTGAATACATGTAGTAAATTTAAACACACAATTTATCTTAGGAAAATGTATTTTATGACTTGATCATCTAATGGTTTAATTGCTTACTCTTAACATTGAAACTTTAGCACGCCAATATATTCTATTAAATCATTAATTCGATAGTGTAAGATATTTGCAATTAAACCGTATGATTTTGTCAAATACTTCCTTCTTCTCAAACTTAAATGTTGTGCTCATTTGAAATATAAATAATTAGATGGTTTTGATATTTCATTCCTTGCATGAACCATAGCTTAGTGACATTGGGAACAGTGAAAAATTTGTGAGGGATGATACTCCGTACAATATAAAGCCAATTTTATCACTCTAACAAGGCAACAATCAATTCAAATTGTTAGTTTAGTTGATTTCCTAACAAAATGATACGTAGTATAATATTTTATTACAAGAAAAGAATAAAAAATATACCAATATTCTATTACTCCGTATTAATGATAAGTAAATTAATATAGTTGGATTAACCTTATACTCAAACCATTACCAGGCCAATCCCTGTCTTTGACAAGGATTACAAGTAATTGATAAGGATATAATTGATACATTAAACATGCAAGCATGACATGCCCATAACTAACGCCGTTCCTCAACGGTTTGTAAATAATTATCAATCAATCAATGAACCCATCAATATTAAAGTTTATAAATTTTTTTTGAAAGAACATCAATATTAAAGTTTGTTCAATTTATATTCTTGTATGAAAAGTTTAGGGCCCACGAATAATATTAAAAAACAAAAACCACAATAATCACAAGAATGCAAGGTTCACACATAGTAGAATTCATAAGCTATTGACTTCAATTTAATAAACTATTCACGTTTTTTTTTATACGAAGTATTTTATTTAATTTTAGAATAAACTCGTCACATATAAATACGTGCATGCGTGACATTAGAGGAATACAAACAAAAGGGAGAATCGGGAGAGAAATCAAAGATGAAATATTTCATGGGAAATGATGAATTATTCATAATATCTTACTACAAAAAAATCATTAATACAATAGTGATTTATAGTATGATTATAGCAACATTTATGCAAATACATGGACACGCCATAGAATTTCCAGAAAAAGGAAAAGTGCCAGCATTCATAGTATTTGGGGATTCAATAGTTGATCCTGGAAATAATAATTACATAGAGACTGTTGGAAGAGCAGATTTCCCACCTTATGGGAGAGACTTTCCTGGAGGTGTAGCCACTGGAAGATACAGTAATGGCAAAATTCCCTCTGATTTCTTTGGTAAGTTAGCTTCTACTTTGGTCTTGTCCTTCTTTCTGGTCGCATCGTCTTGTATTTATGTCGATGGTCTTTTCAACGAGTGTCCATGAGGCCAATTTAGCCTTTTGATTAAGTTGTCATGTTCTTTTACCATGGTATCAAAGGCCAACATGATAAAAAATTCATAGGTTTAATATTCCGTTGTGATTCATATATAGTAATAAGGCATATTGTGGTTGTTATATACATGTTTTTACTTTTATTTCTTACTTTTTCTTATTATTATTGGTTGGTAGTTTATATCTCCTCGATCTAGATCATAATTATCCATGGGATTCGATCAAATGGTTTCGTTGCCCTTGTTCTAATGTTGCAAACCTAATTTATTTAGGATGGAATATTATTTTATTTGTCAATAATTCATTAAACCAAATCACCAACTAATCCCATTGTATTGTGTACGAAACTTGTCCATCCTACCTTTATATATAATATAATACTATGATAATTGATAATATATAACAATATGTTTTAAATTTCTTCATTTATTCTGATTAGTTGTTCCTTGATATGTTATCTTATACAAAATGAGTCGTACGCATGTATAGTGATTCAGCTTAATAATTTGTTTCTTATAGCTGAAGAACTTGGAATTAAAGAGTTTGTGCCTCCATATTTGGATCCAAAGCTCAATATCAATGACCTCGTTACCGGTGTTAGCTTTGCATTTGGTGCTGCTGGTTATGATCCCGACTCTGCAAAATTAGCGGTATCTCTCCTTCTCTTGCCCCTTTCCAAAAATCACTTATTATAGAATCTTTTTTTTTTTTTTTTTTTTTTTTTTTTTTTTTTGTTGCGACTTGTTATTTGGTTACATCAAAATATATATGATGTGACATAATTTTGTTAATTCTAATCAATACTCCATCAGTCTTTTCTTAATCTGCTACATCTGTTTTTTTACGATCTCCAAGCTAAGCTGAGACACACTTTGGACCATTAATAACTCCAATCATGCATTATAATAAGTTAATAGGATTTAGTCAAGTTCTATTGATCATGTCCTCTTCTTAATAATTGTACTTTTAAAATTGTCTTGGGGAGTTGGGGTTGCAAGTTTCTCATCTAATACAAATACGATATACAAGCTTAGCTACAGCGATTACAATCAAAGTTAGAAAACTTTGATTTTTAAAAGGCAAATATATATAGCAAATAAAAGATGGAGAGAGTAGCTTATGAGTTGCATATGTAGTGGTGTAAAAGGATGTGTGTAATTTCGAGTTAATTAAACTAAATGGCCTGGTATGACTAATTAATGTGTATGATTGCAGAATGTGATGACATTACAAGATCAATTGAATTTGTTCAGAGGATATATAAAGAAGCTCAAGGATGCAGTAGGAGAAAACACAACATCCACCATCATTTCCCAAAGTGTATACCTAGTTTGTGCAGGAAGCAATGACATTACCAACACGTATTTCTCATTACCATTTGCAAGACTTCATTACAAGAATGTCTCAGCATATACTGGTGTGATGGTCAACTGGGCGTCCTCTTTTGTGCAGGTAACTACAAAGGACAAATGAATATATATAGTTTGATAGCTAAATTAATTAGGCTAATTATTAAGATTTGATAAACATTGTTTATATAAAAATTAACTAAGCTTTGAATAATTTTGTGTAAGATGTGAGTCCCATCTAATAGAGTATAGAGTATAAAATCTATTCGTCATGGACCTCAACCATCAATTTAAACTTTTAGTTGAGCTGGTCCACTAGCACCAATTTGGGCGAGAGATCAACTGCCCTGCAAGTAAGACGGAAGTAGGCCACTCCTCTACATCTTCCGCTCCCATGCATTGAATTTAGATTGCCCTAATTTAGTTGGAAAATTTTATCTATATAAACATAAATAATTTTTGTGTTTCTTATTTAAAATTTTGATTACGCAATTGAAACTTTCAGGAACTATACGCTTTGGGGGCAAGAAGGATAGGTGTGATCAGTGCACCACCATGCGGTTGTCTTCCATCACAAAGAACCTTGCATGGCGGTCTATTTAGATCTTGCGTAAAGGAAGAAAACGAAGCTTCGATTCTTTTCAACAATAAGCTCTTTATCGAGTTAAATTCCCTTAACCAAAAGCTTGTAGGATCCAGATTCGTGTACCTAGACATCTACAACCCATTGCTCGATCTCATAAACAACCCTTCTCAATCAGGTAATAATTAAAATACATACTATTTCTTAGAGTTTTTATCGCTTTATTAAATGCATGTGTCATGCATGCATCACGTGTAATAATGATAAAATGAACATACCAATAATGTATTAGGCTAGTGACAAATAATGAGGGTTTGAATATGATAATCATAGTTTTGAATCCCCCTTCCCCAATTAATACGAACATGAATATGATTTACACTTTAACCACAAATTTTGATTCCAATTTTTTTTTTTTTAACAGGATTCACAGTTGTAAATAGAGGATGTTGTGGCACCGGAAACATAGAGGTTTCTTTTCTTTGTACAAAATTTGATCCTGGGACTTGCAAAAATGCCTCAAAATTTATATTCTGGGATAGTTTTCACCCAACTGAGGCTGCTTACAAAGTCATAGTCCATGAGGTCGTCCAAAAAAGCATAGACAATTTCTTCTAGATTTTATTTTCATACATAAAAAAAAAAGTGTACTAATTTGATTGGAATTACTCGTACAAAGGTGGGAAAAAAAAAATTCTTCTATTCATGATATACGAATTGTATTATTTATTAGGATTCAAATAGAAAATTCAACAAAAACTTTCTAGTGTGTTTCATATGGAGTATTATATTTGACTTTATTGTTTGCAACAAAATTCTGTCCCATATTTTATGTTCTCTTTAATGTCACTTGTTTTAATTAGAACCTTTGAATGTGTTGTTTTTAAACTTCCCAAAAAATGCGCAAGATCTTTAATTTTAGCATGAACCAATTAATAGTCCAATACAAAATAGTAGACTCCACAAATATGGTACATTCAAAATTGGACGAAATTGTTGGACTTGATTTGTTTTGATCTAGATTGTCATGGACTGTAAAGTTTTTGAACTAAACTACTAATTAAGTAGATCTAAATGTGAATGTACTTACTTTTCACGGCTACTCTTGGAGGCTCAAATTAACATCAAGGCATACATACTCTTTATACCGCAGTATTATTCCATGAAAACATCATAATGTGTTTCTCAAGCTATTATTTAGAGGATATGGCATGCTAAACTTCTAAATATGGCTAGAAATTCACCTTAAACAAACTTGTCCATTATACATGCATACTGACTTACCCCTCTATTCTTGATGAGCGAAGACCTTGAGAAAATATTGTACAAGGCAAATGGGTCTATGTTTAAGGCATGTATTTGCGGAGCCAATAATAAAATATGTTATATGGGAATACTAGATTCATCGGAGAACGTCAACTGCGCTTCAATGGAGAACATTGAGTCCGCTTCAATGAAATAACTGAGAGAGGTAGGAATGGAGGTCCTTTAAAAGCCATGACCCGCCCGCCATATTATGGGTTAGATTCGTCTGATAAATAAATGGGACGGGCCCTTTATACGATCGTCTAATTATGGGATAAGTGGGCTTTATAAGGGATTTAAGTAAACCTGTTTTAAATATTTTCACACACGAAAGCTTGTATCAATTCTTTGTAAGTTTTTTAGTTTTTTTTCTTTTAAAAAAAAGCAGCTGAAATTACATTAATTAAACTGAGTTTACAACAAACGAAAGGATAGTAAAGTAACATAAGTTACTATTGGCATAAGAAGCCCTTACACAATACCAATTAAGGTTATTGACGACATTTACCTTTAAGCTATTACAGCGAGTGAGGACAACGCAGATAAGGCTTACCAACATTCATTTAAACATGCGATGAGACTATTGATAGAACGAGGGAAGTTGGTGATGATGTTTCGTGTTGTGCAAGGTATTTTCTAACATACAATTAAAAGTCTATGAATGTTTCTGATATAACGGAGACAACCCAAAATCAGTATGTCTTACCCTAAGGGACCCTAATAATTCAAATGGATAAAATCCTCTTGAGATCTATGCTTCATTCATGTCAATCACATTTCTTTGCGATCTGACAAAACCATATCTTATACTCCGTCCGTCCCATAATATAGTTCCTATTGTGTTTTTTTCACGGTATTTATAAAATGGGAGGAAAAGTGGAAGAAGTACATTAAAAGTGGAAAAAAGCTAAACAAAAGTACAAGACAAGTGGATAATTTAAGGGGAAAAAAGTAAAAAGTACAATTATAGACAAAAGTTAGAGAGAGAGTGAAAAAAAGTACAATGTAAGTGGATAAGTTAAGAGTAAATTAGAAAGTTCAATGAATAAAGTAAAAAAAATAAGGGTGTAATGGTCTTTACATACTATCCAAAAATAAAAACAGGAACAACATTTTGGGTCTCTAAAATAGGAAAACATAAACTATATTGTGGGACAGAGGGAGTATATTTTCTCATACAAAGTTATAATGTTGTAATGACTTTTACCGTCATCACATACAAATGGGTTTAACAACACCTACTACCATCCTCCTTCAACAAGGGTTTATGTAAACTTGAAATTGAAATTTTGCTCCATCACCCAACAAACATAAGTAACACCACTTCCATCAAAGAAACACATTTTTATTAAAGGAACACATTAAACGACTCTATTTCATCCTCCAATTAACCCTGAATTTGACTTGTCTTCGCTTTTCGATCTATTATTTTAAGTACTTCTAAAATCTAAATTTTATTTTTTTTTTAAAAATTCACTTTAATTTATTAATCCGAACTTTCAGCGATTTACTCTCAATAATCCCAACTTACATTTATTCGGGAGCACTATGAACTTTTGGGTGGATTTTCTTCTACTAGGTCGATTTACCAGTGACCTAAAGAAGGGGTGGTTTTTATTTTGTAAAAGCCATGTGTGATGTGTCGCAACATAATTGGTCCAATTTTTTTTTGTAAAAAAGAAAAAAATAATCAAAAACCCTTCCCAGCCAGCCACCATCCTTCCTCCCCTTAGCCCCAACCCCCAGCCCCACCAAAATAAAAAAAAAAAAATAAAAATAAATGGTAGTGTTCTCAAGAGTAGTCATTATAATGGTAATTGTTAGTAAAATTTTCTTAATTTTTTACAAAATTACCATATATCTAAAGTATAATACTCCCTTCGTCCCTTTTTATTGGATATGTTTTGACTTTTACACGTTTGTCAATACACCTATTTGACTATTAATAAATCTCATTACATACTTTTTAATATTATAACGATTGAATATTAATAAAGCATTCGTTGAGACGAATCAAACAAGATCTCACATGACTCTTTTACTTTTGTGAGTAAATTTGAAGATTATCTAATACTTCCTCTTTCCCAGAATACATGACACAGTCAACATTGCACACATGCCAATGCACTACTTTGACTTTATTTGTATATAATTAAATATTAATGAAATTATTTTTATAATTATATTTTGAAACTTTATATATATACCTATTTAACAGCATATTTTATGATAAAATATGTTTTTATTATGTTAGTAAAAAATTATTGTCAAAACTAATACATGAATAGTGAAAAAAGTCTAGCGTCTCATGTATTTTGAGATGGAGGGAGTATTATGAATAGTATTTAAAATTTGAACATAACCAATAAAAAGAAACGGAGGGAGTATTATGAATAGTATTTAAAATCTGAACATAATTAATAAAAAGAAACGGATGGAGTATTATGAATAGTATTTAAAATCTGATAATAACCAATAAAAAGGAACAGAGGGGTACCCTACAAAATTAATCATCCTAAAGTAATTGAAACACTTTAATATACATTTTTGTTGATACATAACATTATTTTACATAAATATTTATGTCTTAACAAATTACATAAAATTATTTATGAATTAACAAATTACATAAAATTATTTATGAATTAACAAAATTACATAAATATTTACAATTATAAAAACAAATGATTTATTCAACAAAAATATTATTATTTTGTCCTGGGCCACCAAAATATCAGAAACGGCTATGACGTCAGGTCGCGGAAGAGAAAGTATAGCTACTAAATGCCATTCTGGAGTCGTTGCAAGAACCCAACATGGCAAATCTTGACAATGTCGAGAACGATTTTCTGTGTCTCAACGACGCCTACCTAAGGGAAATGCATCTTCAAAGTCATTTTAATAGAGATACGAAAGGCCAGAGTGCTTGACGTTGTCGATTTGGCAACGGCTCGTTGTGCAAGACGACTTGTGGATGAATATAATTGGGGCGGGAGGTTTGTTTTGCACATTCCAGATGATGTTACCTTGGAGGTTG